>NC_025999.2:4120003-4195003 GCF_000442705.2 Elaeis guineensis
ATTCTAATGGAGATCGAGAAGGAAGAATACCTGTGACGGCCTCCGCCTCTGAAGGCAAAAGGCCTCGACCGTCAGAAGTACTGCCGATTTCACCAGGCCACGGCCACAACACCGAGCAGTGCATCCAGCTGAAGGATGAGATCGAAGCTCTCATCCACGGGGGTATCTCGGTAAATTTTGGAAGGGTCCGCCGACTCAACCAGTTGCCGATCGACGACCCAAGCCGACTGAAGAAGCGGCGACTAATCAGCGACGGCCGGAGTCATCAACATGATCTCCAAGCGGCTGGGCCCGGGGACATCCGCGGGGGGGGAGCCGACGAAAAAGCCGCGCCCGGACGACGTAATCACTTTTACGGAGGAAGACGTTCGGGGCATCCAAACTCCCCACGATGATGCTGTTGTTGTTTCGGCAACAATAGCGAATTATGATGTAAAAAGAATTTTTGTTGATAATGAAGTTCGACAAATGTTTTGTTTTACTCGACCTTCTCCCGGATGCAACTGTCAATCGACCGACTTAAGAGGGTCTCCATGCCCTTGATCGGCTTTGCGGAGACGCTGTCACGACAGAGGGAGAAATTACCCTGCCCGTGACAGCCGGCACCGAACCACGACAAAGCACGGTCCACTTAACTTTTGCGATCGTCCAGGTTCCTTCGGCCTACAACGCCATACTTGGACGACCCGGATTGAACGCCCTCAAGGCAATCGTCTCGATGTACCATCTCTTCGTTCGGTTCTCGACCAAAAATGGGGTCGGAGAGATGCGCGGGGATCAACAGCTCGCCCGACGATGTTTCCAGATCTCCACTCAAAATGACGAGTCGAAGGGCTCCCTGACGATCGACAAGTTGGACCAACGGGGGGAGGAAGAACGGGGTTCGCCGGTCGAGCAGCTCGTGGCGATCCCGATAGCTGAAAACCCAGATCGGAAGGTTTGGGTCGGGTCTCAACTGTCCGACCCCGAACGACGATGACTGACGGAGCTGCTGACGGCCAATGCGACATATTTGCTTGGTCGGCAGCAGATATGTCGGGCATCCCCCCGGAGACAATAATCCACCGACTCAACATCGACCCGACGATGAGGCCGGTGAGGCAGAAGAAAAGGTCCTTCGCTCCAGAGAGGCAGAGGGCCATCGACGAAGAAGTGGACAAGCTACTCGAAGCGGGCTTCATCCGAGAATCCACGTATCCCGATTGGCTCGCCAATGTTGTCATGGTCAAAAAAGCCAACGGGAAGTGGAGGATTTGCATCGACTATACCGACCTGAACCGAGCCTGCCCAAAAGATAGCTTTCCACTTCCAAAGATCGACCAGCTGGTGGACGCGACGTCCAGATTTTGATTGCTTAGCTTCATGGACGCCTTCGCCGGATACAACCAAATCCGGATGGCGCCTGAAGACGAGGAGCACACCGCCTTCGTGACTCCCAAGGGCCTCTACTGTTATCGGATGATGCCCTTCGGACTGAAGAACGTCGGTGCCACCTACCAGCGACTTGTCAATAAGATCTTTAAAGATCAGATCGGGCGCAACATGGAGGTGTACGTGGATGACATGCTGGTGAAAAGTGCACAGATCCCGATCATGTTCAGGATCTCGGGGAGACCTTCCGCACCCTGCGACGACACCGAATGAAGCTCAACCCGACCAAGTACGCTTTTGGGGTGACCTCAGGGAAGTTCCTCGGATTCCTCGTTTCTCAGAGAGGGATTGAGGCCAACCCTGAGAAAATAAAGGCAATCCTCGACATGCGTCATCCGAACACCAAGAAGGAGGTCCAACAGCTGAACGGAAAAATCGTCGCTCTTAGCCGATTCATTTCTCGATCAGCTGAAAGGTGCCTCCCGTTTTTCAAAACTTTGCGTCAGGCAAATGGTTTTTCTTGGTCGGATGAGTGCCAACGGGCCTTCGAAGACCTGAAGAAGTACTTGGCTTCCCGCCGCTGCTCGTAAAGCTGCAGGTCGGGGAGACCTTGTATCTCTACTTGGCCACATCTTCTGAGGCGATCAGTTCGGTGCTCGTCCGAGAAAACGAGAACCGAACCCATCAGCCTATCTACTACATCAGCAAGGTGCTCCACGGCGCCGAAGCCAGATATTCGGAGACGAAAAAGATGATTTTCACCCTGACCGTCTCCGCGCAACGACTCCGTCCATACTTCCAGGCTCACACCATAGTGGTGCTCACCAACCAGCCCCTGAGGGCGATATTGCGCCGACCGGATACATCTGGACGACTGGCAAAGTGAGCGATGAAGCTTAGCGAGTTCGACATTCAGTTCCGACCGTGGCCTGCCTTGAAAGCTCAGGTCTTGGCCGACTTCATCGTCGAGTGCCCGACAACCGACCAAGGGTCGGGAGCTGAAGACCCGGGACGAGATGCGGTCTTCGAACCAGATCCGGTCTCCACCTGGGTACTGCACATCGACGGGGCTTCAAACGCTCAGGGGAGCGGGGCCGGGCTCCTGCTCACGAATTCGGATGGGGTGGTCACCGAGTACGCCCTCCGATTCGACTTCAAGGCCTCCAACAACCAAACCGAATATGAGGCACTCCTCGCTGGCTTGAGGATGGCGGGGGAACTGGGCGTCGACAGCCTCCGGGCATTCTCCGACTCTCAACTGATCATGGGGCAGGTCAAAGGCGAATTCGAGGCACGAGATCCGACTATGGTCAAATACCTTCAGAAAGCGAAGGATCTCGTGGCACGCCTCAGGTATTTTGAAATTTTCCACATCCCTAGGTCAGAGAACGCCCGTGCCGACGCACTCTCCAGACTGGCGACTTCGGCCTTCGACTCTTTGGGTCGGACGTTTGTGGAGACCCTCGAGCAACCGAGCATCGGTCGGGTCGAAGAAATACAGCAGCTGACGGCCGAACCAAGCTGGATGGACCCAATCGTTCGGTATCTGACCGACGGGATCGACCCCGAGGATCCCGCGGAGGCCAAGCGGCTCCGATGGTCGACCTCCCAATATGTAATCATGGACGGCCGACTATACAAGAGGTCATTCTCCCTCCCTTTGCTTAGGTGCTTGGGACCGACCGACGCCGACTACGCTCTCCGAGAGGTGCACGAAGGAATTTGCGAGAATCACTTGGGGGGCAAGTCCCTGGCCTACAAGGTCCTGCGACAGGGCTACTACTGGCCTACCATGAGGAAGGACGCAGTCGAGATGGTCCGGAGGTGCGAACCATGTCAAAAGTACGCCAACGTGCAGCACCAACCGGCCAGCCAAATTGCTCCTATTGTCGCTCCATGGCCCTTCGCTCAGTGGGGGGTCGACATTCTCGGTCCTTTTCCCCCAACGTCGGGTCAGAGAAAGTTCATAGTTGTCGCCATCGACTACTTCACCAAATGGGTGGAGGCCGAACCCTTGGCACAGATCACCGAGCGGAAGATGGAGGACTTTGTCTAAAGGTCCATCATCTTCAGGTTCGGGTTGCCGCATACTATCATCACCGACAACGGGCGGCAATTCGACAACCAAGACTTCAGAGACTTCTGCGCCAGGTTCCACATCACACACCGACTGACTTCAGTCGGGCACCCACAATCCAACGGCGAAGTCGAGGTGACCAATCGGACCTTGCTTCACGGACTCAAGACCCGACTAAACGAAGCCAAAGGCCTCTGGGTCGACGAGCTAGGCTCCATTCTGTGGGCTTACCGAACGACCCCCCGTGTTCCGACCGGGGAGTCGCCTTTCAGCTTAGCCTACAGGACGGAGGCAATGATCCCGCTCGAGATTGGACTGCCGTCTTCAAGAGTCGAGCGGTATCAAGAGCCGGACAACTCTGAATGTCGGAGGGCTGACCTAGACCTCCTCCCCGAACTACGAGACGAGGCTCAAATTCGCATGGCTTCGTACCGACAGAAGGTCGCTCGGTATTACAACGTCAAGGTCCGACCAAAGCTTTTCAGGGCTGGTGATTTAGTCCTGAGGAAGGCAGAGGTCTCGAAACCCCTGGACCAAGGGAAGTTGGCTCCAAATTGGGAAAGGCCCTACAAGGTAGTAGACACCTATGGTCCGAGAGCCTACCGGCTGGAGACCCTCGAAGGGAAACCCATTCTCCGAACTTGGAACGCCGACAACTTGAAGTTGTATTACCAATGAACTTTGTAGTTGTCCAGTTGGAATACAAATCCGGTTTGAAATCTCGGAGATTTAACTCTTCGACTAACGATCGGCGCTCACCAAGCCCAAGCCCCGACATACCGACTTGGACTTGGTATCCGCCTGAAACCGGCGACCTTATCGTCGGTAACGCGTCGGACCCTTACAAGGACGGTGCACCCATATGGACGGGAGTCGACACTCCTTCGACCTTCGACGACACATCGGACCCTTACAAGGACCAATGCATCTGTACTAACGGGAGTTGACACTCCTTCTACGGTCAAACTTTCGGGCCAGGCCATCGGCCGACATACCGATCGGGTCCCGACCAAAGAAAGGCGAAATGCCTACGCGACCGACGTCGCGACTCCCGACCAAGCTACGGCCGGTCGAAGGGTATTCGGCTTACCACCGTCTATCGCACAATGCAACCTCAGTCGCATTCATGATTTACCGACCGCGCTGCGGTCGACCGGACGATGTTCGGCTTACCACCATATATTAAGAGGCACAGCATGAATGCCCAACGCAAGGGCATCGGGATCCGACTTGTCGCCGTTTCCCCGACTAAACGCGCCACAAGACAACCGACCGAACGTGTCGGAAAAGACCCGACTGCCAAGCCTTCCGCCGGCGGTCAGTCGACTTCCGACTCAACGAGCGCGCCCGACTCACGACCGGGAAAAGGAAGCCCGACTGGCGACCTTGACTATCTAGGGCCGATCCAAAGTCGGGACTTACTCTACGTTCGTGACGGCACGAGTTGCCGAACATCCTAACCGACCTATATGAGTTAGCGACTTACGAAGGCATTCTACAACGCACGAAGGAAAACAAGCAGAGAAAAAGTTTAAAGTCCAAAAACTTTGATTTCATTGAAGATCAAAATAAGATTTACAAAGGAAGGCCGAAGCCCGATTACAAGTCAGAGCAAAAACATAAAACAAAACCGACTAATCGTCGGAGTCGACATCCTCCACTGGACGGCGATGGGAGATAGTCGGCGGATCCGCTCTGACCTCTGCAGTCGGGGCCGACTGATCTTCGGCAGCCGCTCTGCGTCCTCTTCGGCTTCCGCCCTGGTGGAAAGGCCTTCCGACACTGGTTCGGCCGTTTCCTCAGCAGCCGGGGCCTCGGACTCTGGCAGAACTATGCTGCTGAGATCTAGTTTCGGGTACAAGCCTCGAATGGCTTCCCGAGCATCTTCGTACCTGACCCGGTACGAGAGGAAGCCGCTCTCTAGAAGTTCTTCTCGATAATCTTCCGAGTCCCGGAAGACTTCAACGGCCTGACTCAGAGCCTCCTTCGTCGACTCAGCCTCGGCCTTCGCGATGTCTGCGTCGGCCTGGGCGACGGACAAGCCTTCTTCGGCCTTGGCGAGATTTTCGAGACTTACTCGGAGTTGCTCGCAGTCCGCCTCCAGCTCCTTGGCGACGCCGTCTCGCTCGTGCCGGAGCCGACGGATGGTCCGGGACTTCTTCTTCGCATCGTCCTTGGCCAACTGAAGTTCCGACTCCGACGACGCCAAAGCCCCCTTGAGTCGGGAGACCTCCCCCTCAAGTCGGCCCTCCCGGTCTACCGACTGCTGCAGCTGATCGACGAGGATGACTTTGTCGGCTTCAAGGGCTCCGACCTTGTCCCTCCACGCCGCGCGCATCTCGCCGAACTTTCGATATCCGGCCTCCAGCTCAGAGATGTTGAAGACCAGCTGCACAAGGTGGAACCGACCGATAAGAAAGCGGATCTATGAGAAACTGCATTAAAAAGCAAAGGAAAGAGAAACTCACCCGAATCATCATCGGGTAAAATGAAGACAGCATGTCGACACACGCTGGTTCTTCATTGCATCGATGTCGGTGGGAAGGAGGAGCGCCTGGCACAATTTCCTGGCCAAGTCGTGGTTGGCCAGGCCCGACGCACCTTCGAGAAGCGAAAAGTCGGTCGATCCTCCGCCAGCCGACCGACCTTCGTCGCCCGACGCCATGGGGGCCTTGCCTCGGCCGGACGCCCAGGCCCTGACGCCGGAGATCGACGGCAGGCTTGAGCCCGATCGAGTCTCCGTCGACGGTGCGGCGGTGGCAGGCGCCGGTCGCTCGGGTCCGCGAGCCTCCTCCCGGTCGTCATCCACCCGCTGGGCGGTCGACGCGCCATCTGCGGACTCAGCGGCCCGTCTGTCGGGTGAAGCGGCGCCCTCAACCGACGGTCCCTCGGACGGGACATCGACGAGCACTGTCGGCGCTGACAGTGCAATCACCGGCTCCACCTCCGACCCAGTCGGTTCGCTCGGCGGAGGCGCACGGGGCCTCTTGGGAGGCTGCGATGGCCCGGCGCTTTGCGCCGGCCTCTTCCTTACGGCGTACTGACGTACGTCAGCTGCCGTCAGTCGTGTCCTCGGCGGCATATCTGAAAAGGACGATAAATGGTCAGCGCCAGAAAGGAAAGACAAAAAGAAGAAAGAGGTGTCGGAAAAATGAAAAACCGACCTAAACGGGGGACCGGGCTAAGGCCGACGTCGTACAGGGCCTGCTCGGTGACAAGCTCGCTCTGCTTCGGCACCGAGATGTCCTTCAGCCGGTGGAGGTCCTCCCGATCATCAGCCTCCACCCGACTGTTCTCATTCGGCTCGGTTCGGGGATTCCCCCAACGGACGGGAAACCCACAAGAAGCAGAAGACGACGCAAAGAAAAATTGATTCTTCCATCCGTGAATGGACGATGGAAGACCAGTAATGAAAGAGAGCCCTTTCCGAGGGACGAAGTACCACCACCCTCGGGCTTTAGGGTGGGGTCGGAGGACAAAGAAGACTCGAAAAAGGGAGATCCGAGGTTCGATCGACAAAAGCCGACACAAAAGTGCAAAACTGACTATCAGCCGAACCGAGTTCGGCGCGAGTTGTGCCGGGCACAGCCCGTAATAGTCGAAGATATTTCGGACGAACTCCGGAACCGAAAATCGAAGGCCGGCCCGGAGGTCCTCCAAGTAGAAGGCCACCTGGCCCTCAGGCGGGCTATTAACCCGACCATCGGCGCCAGGGGCGAACAGTCGAAACTGCTCCGGGATGCGGTACTGCTCCCGGAGCCGATCGACGTTCGGCCCCGAAAGTGAAGAAACCTCCACCTCCGGGGTCGACCGAGTGTCTTTGGTCGGCTCTCCCGATCGACTACCTCGTGGGGACGCCCTAGCCATGGATTCAGAATAGATGGCAAGGAAGAAGAAGAAGAAGGTGGGGAAGATGACAATGGCCCTTAGGAGAAGAAGAAGGAACTGCAAACGAAGAGTGGAGCGGGAGAATACCTGGAGCAAGGACTCACGCGGGCAGAGTTTCGACAGTAAAATAAGGAGGGTAAAAAAAAACCAAGTGGGGGCGACTCTGTATATATAGTGCCCCCCGGCGGTCGAGATGAAGGCACGGCCAACGAAGACTCCCCAGATCTTGCCGCGTGGCGTCATCCAGGCCATCCGTCGGTCCGACGGTTCAACGCACCTGCCTTCAGATCCTGCCACGTCGCCTCCATCCGCTCCACCGAACCCATCCCAATGGCCGCATGCCACGTGGCGTAAAGGCCGCGACGTTTCGTATCCCCGAAGGGACGGCGGGAACGGCGGTTCCCCTTCCCGATGGGACGAGATGTCTGACGCCGGCATTACGTCTGGCGCCGGCGGGACGTCCGACACGACGGGGCGTCCGACGCCGACATGACACCTAATGCCGATGGGACGAGACGTCTGGCGCCGGCATTACGTCTGGCGCCGGCGGGACGTCCGACACGGCGGGGCGTCCGACGCCGACATGACACCTGACGCCGATGGGACGGGATGTCTGACGCCGACTGGACGTCTGACGCCAGCAAATCACTCGGCGTTTATGAGACGCCTGACACCGTATCAACCGGCGGTACGGTCAGATCTTTGCATGCGACGAATCCACTCCTAGTCGCCTGGGATTGCTGCCCAAATAAAAGCATCCGCCAGCTCACCGTCTGACTCAGGAGTGGAGGGGGGCAACTGTTGGGGAATACCCACCGACCGACCGACTTACGGCCGGAGGGACCGATCGACCGACTTACAGGCGGAGAGACCGACCGACCAACCGATGGCCGGAGGGACCGACCGACCGACTTACAGTCGGAGCGACCGACCGACGGACGCCATCACCGGCCAATTATCGGCCCACGACCGACTGAGATGTGTCGGTCGGACGTACTCTTCCCGACCGACTGGATCTGGAAGCCTGATGGCCGACTCACGTAAGACTCGCCGACCAACGGAGGGGCCCGACGCCACTCAGCTAGCCACCGACATAGGGTCGGTCGACTCCTCCGGTCGCCGTACAGCCGCCAGAGCTTGTCAGTTCTGCCAACAACATGCGGCACTACCACCTAGGGGCATTATCTCGCCTAGGGCATTGTCAACCCTAGTGATTTGACAGCCCCACGGCGACATGACACTTTTACGGCGACTCTGACAGTCTACAGTGAGTTGACAATTCCTCAATTGTCCGCGCCATTAATGACGGCGCCATACCTGCTCCACTATATATATCGGGGAAAGCAACAGTGCAGGGGGGGACAGTCCACTTCTCGACTCCAAAACCACAGGCTCGTTCCTCTCCCTTCCTCTCTCTCTCTCGATTGAGCTCTCTGTGTTCATTTCACTGTTGCCCAGTCACCTCTCTGACTTGACCGTCGGAGGGTCCCCGCCGGAGCCGCCTCCGGTCAGTATGGACTTCTCATTTTGCAGGTGCACGATCCCCGACGATCGGACGACGAGGTGATTGGCCGCAACAGGTTCCACTTTCGATGCACGGGAACTGCTCTAAGCATCCATCTGGCCATATCTTAAATAATCTATTAGCCTACGCCTCCAATTCCTGAAGTTCATCTACATGGTTATTAATCAGTCAGTAGACTGTGTTAGTGTTACCCGGCCTCTTTTTTTTGAAAAAGAATAAGAATAGACTGCGAAGTCTGCCGAAAGCAAATCTCATTCTGTACATACATCATAAAAACTATCATATTCTTCGGACCTGTGCAGGTTCGTTAGATAATTCAGGTTTTATAACAAAAATTTAGTCATAGTCCAAGGTAATATCAAAATAATGCCAAGTAGTCACTGCCAAAATCTGTCACTGAGTTTCTATATAATGCAGGCTAACATAATATGATAATAATGTTAAGGCATTGGTCAGACTCTTATTTTCATCAAGCAAATTATGTCTATTTACCCGATAACCTCCTTCAAGAGTAGGATTACTTTCCACGAGAGGTAAGTTACCAAAAGAAAGATTTAATCTTATCAAAAGTCAGTTCAATAAGCAATAACAACCACCTCAATAATTTCTTTCAGGAAAAAAAAAATCACGTCAATAGCATATATCCAACAGATTATGTCACTCTCAGATAACGATCTAAATGTATTTCTATCAGAAACTCGTCTTTTGCTTTCTATTCATAAATATAAGACTAAACTGAGCACTTAAAACTTACAAAGACCACTCGTTCCTTGTTAATATAATTTGACAATTTGGTGATTTGATACTGCAGTCCTTTATGTTTCGAACCAAAGCCTCTTCCGCACATGTTCAGACTCAGTCAAGCCCGAGATGAGTATTTGATGCCCCTTTGTCATAAACAAGCCAGGTTCAAATAGTGCAATAAACAGCTTGGCTCATCTTGTATGCAAGAGTTTATAAAGACAGTAATATGCTTATGAATAAGAATAAATTATTTGGAGAAATTACAAATAAATAACGATGCCAAAATAATATCAGATTTTTAAGAAACCAAAACAATCTCAGATTGGTCTCATTATTTTGATGAATTATCTTCCTCCCATTCTTAGAAGTTAACTTTAGTGTTCATGTTGTTTCAAAATCTCTCATGTTTGTTTAGCATATGTCAAGGTGTTCAAATTACTGCCGAATGAGACCATACGTAGCAATCTCAGAAACACCTATCAGATTGCGCATGCCTATTAAAACTTAAACAGTAAATAGATAATCTGAAATTGTCAAGTACCGGTCAACTTTTGGAAGCCAAATTGGCCACAGCTCAAAAATAATGAAAAACCTTACCATGTGAACATTATCATAGGCAATAGCTTAGACCTAGGATCCTCTGTGTGCACCTTTTGCAATGCACAGTGTTATACTCTATTCGATGACAGTCATCATCAGAAGATGGATGGTTATCAACAATGATGTGCCGTGTTATGGCATGTAAGGCTAAGTTATATGATAGCCATTTGTCTCCATGATGACAGCTATCAAACGAGCACTATGTTGTGCAAACCATGCACCACATAGGATCCATGCTTCCTTAGCTTAACTAAAGTAATAGCCTGTTTGATTAAATAATAAAGACGAGATGCTACCTGGTGACTGGCAAGTCAGTGCACAAAGGCAGCAGGGAGGGACAACCTGTGGAGCTGGATACGCCAAAAGCTGATGGCAAGGAAACAGCTCCCCACCTTCCTCTTCTTAACCACAACTGTGTCACCTCACACTCCAGACCTGTCTCCAGTCCATTGCCAGCTCCCAGCAGAACCATCCATTTCCCTTCCTAAATCCCACCAGCGAATCAATTGTCTCATCCTCTCAGCTACAAAAAGCCAGCAGCCTGAGTTTCTCTTCCTCACTCTCATCACAACAGCCATTCCAACACTCAGTAATCTCAAAGCATGGCGCCCTCTGTTGCTTCTCCCTCTGCTGGTGCCATTATGGCATTATTGTTCCCTCTTCTTGCATGCTCTTTGATGGCCATTGCCTCTGCAGGCAACTTCCACCGGGACTTCCAAATCACTTGGGGCGACGGACGTGCTAAGATCCTTGACAATGGGCAGCACCTAACCCTCTCCCTTGACAAAGCCTCCGGTTCCGGTTTCCAATCAAAGAATGAGTATCTCTTCGGAAAGATTCACATGCAGCTCAAGCTTGTCCCTGGAAACTCTGCCGGCACTGTTACCGCCTACTACGTAAGCACATATTGCCTCCACACAAATTCTCAAGTTTGTAGTTTAATTGGAGTTCAAGGAACTAGTGGCTTAAGATTTGTTTATGCTTGCAGTTGTCTTCACAAGGACCAACTCATGATGAGATTGACTTTGAGTTCCTTGGCAACCTCAGTGGAGATCCTTATACGCTCCACACCAATGTTTTCACTCAGGGGAAGGGGAACAGGGAGATGCAGTTCCACCTTTGGTTTGATCCCACCAAAGATTTCCACACCTACTCTATCCTCTGGAACCCAAGACACATAATGTAAGTCATCAAATTCTACGACTTGTTCTATTCTACATATCATGAACAATCAATTATCTTATAAAAAAACAATTGAATGTTATGCTCACCATGGTTTATCATACTTTCAGTTTCATGGTTGATGGCATACCAATCAGAGATTTCAAGAATCTGGAGTCGAGGGGCATCGCATTTCCAAAGAACCAACCTATGAGGATATACTCCAGCCTCTGGAATGCTGATGACTGGGCTACGCAGGGGGGGCGCGTCAAGACCGACTGGACCAAAGCCCCCTTCACTGCTTCATACAGGAATTTCAAAGCCGATGCATGCGTTTGGTCGTCTGCTGCCTCCAACTGTCCTTCAAAGAAATCTAGCACTGACTCGGCCAGCGATGACTGGTGGAATCAGGAGCTGGATTTCACAAGCCAAGAAAGAATGAGATGGGTGCAGAACAACTACATGATCTACAACTATTGTACTGATCTCAAGCGTTTCCCTCAGGGCCTGCCTCCAGAGTGCTCCTTGGCCTGAAGAGTGAAGAAAAAGAAGCGAAGATCATTCTTTAATTCATTCATTATTAGATATATAGATCTTAGCAACATATCTTTTAGTGTCTTTTTTGTCCTAGACAGATAGCATTATATGCGGAATTATATTCTCATTGCAATGTGATACCATGAATTGAATGAAAGCACCATATAGGTGTTGCATTCAAAAGTTTAGCAGATATTTATTCACTTGTTTCTTTTTCAATTACTGCTTTGCGATGAAGCGTATAACTGAAGAAAAAGATGAGAACATGAACTTGCCACCACTGCAAAGAAAGAATAATGCAGAAATAGCAAGTGAAGCGTGAATTGGTTTCAAATTTTGATGTCCTTTAATCAAAATTAGACTAATCTGAACTAGTTATCATGAAACATGGGAACAAAAATAAAAATTATCCCGCATGATAAATAACAGCGGGTTCACCATTATGGTCTGTATCTAATGGATGATCTTGTATCGATACGAGCTCAGCAGCAACTTCATCGATTGTGTTGTAGGTGATGTCATTGAGTGCTGTCCAAGCTCAAAAGATTGCCTATGGCTGACACAAGGACTAGACATTGTTAAACACAAGACAATCAAACATATTACATGTTTTACGGAGAGAAGAGTCCTTTCTTTGAATCATTGAGCCAAGTACTTGGGCAAGGGGTAATGGGATATGCTCAATTATTCCTATCTTTAAGTGGCCACTAGCCAAGGAACAAAGATTATTCTCCCCACAAGGGAACACAGCTCGTTCTCAGTTCAACACTAAGTTGACCAGAACCACATTACCAGCTAGAGTAAATAAAACATTACGCCAGTATAAGAGCTCAACCATCGGCATAAAGCAAATGCGCAACCATTTCAACATTATATAACCAGAATGTCTCTCTAGCTAGCATGTCACAAGCATTCCAGCAAACAGTTTGTAATCCCAATCACGATGATGGCGACAGGGTGATGCTGGTGATAATGATGTAATAATAACAAGATAGATAAGAATGATGACGAAAGCAATGGAAGGAGAACCTAACTCTAAATTTTATCGCCGTTGATTCTTTGATTCTCTACCTCGTCAGTTAGCAGAAACAAGTGACGAATGTTCATTAAGAGATATATACATTGCTGGATTTGCATCGAGTCCTGGGCAAAGCATATACCGCACGATTGGTACGAGTATGCGTACAGCTTGCGAGACCAGCTCGTTCTCGGTCTTCCTCCCCCGCCCGCCTCTCCCTACCAGCCGCGTCCTTCTTTTGCTTGAGATTCTGCTAAAAAAAAAATCCATCACCAAAGAAAATTACACAGCTGGCTTTTTTCACGTGGTTCAAGGTGATTGGCGAGCGACTCGAGAAATATCTCCTCATAAATCGGGAGGAGCCGGCCGTGCTGATGGGAATACTGTTTTTACCATTCCAGCCCCCTTGGCATTTCCGATTCTCTCCATGAAATCCACGGAGGCGAGGATTTTAGCTGGAGGTGATAATAGTCCGAATCGATCAATATCTATATTCATTTTATTAATAAAAAATTTAAATTTATATCTATTTTATATTCATTACGGATCAAATTAATTGGAAAAATAAGGCTGGAGATAAAGTTGGACCGGATCGAGTAGATTCAAAACCCTTCCATTCTAATCAAAAATCCCCTCTCTAATCCAATTAGGACTAGAAATGGGTTGAGCCAGGCCAGACCTCCATTCGAGCCCAAGTTAAAAAAAAATTTCAGGTTTCAACGAGACTTAGGCCCTAAGTTTTTTTAAAAATTCAGGATCAAATCTGGCTCACATCTAAGCTCAAGCCCGTTCCGAACCCAATCGGACCAATCTGAATTATCTGTTTGGGTTAAGAATTTTGGTCTGAATTGTTCACTGGATTTTCTAATCTGCATGGAGTCGAGGAGGCTACAAACAGTACGGAGCTCACCAGTACGACGAAGGCCATCGAGAAGGATGTCGTAGGTGTTGCGGTCGGGCTGGCAGCTATGGCAGGGCATCTCATGAAAGAGGTGGAAGGCAGAAGAGGAGACAGGCCTTGATTGGCATGGAGTTCGGCTGTGGTATAGGCATCGAACCGAGAATTGCCGGCGTGGGTGCGACCACAGCGGAGGAGGGCAACAAGGACGGAGTTGAAGAAGAACACAAAGGGAGAAGGGGAGAGGCAGAAGAGGGAGATGGCAGAGCAAAGGAAGCCGGCACAGGCAAGAGAGCAGAGAAGGGCGTTGACGGAGTGGTTGGGGAGGGAGGAAAGGAGAAGGGAGAGAGAGAAGTGGAGGGCGAGATGTGGATCATCGGAGTAGAGAAGGAGGTGGAGGGTCTTGGGCCTCTTAGCGACAGAGCGGCACGGCGGTGGTCGGAGAGAAGGGAGGGGAGGAGGGGTTGGGCTTAGCAGAACAAGCAGAGTGCGGTGGCGAGTGTGCGAACAAGAGAACGTAAAGGAGGGTGGAGGGGATGAGGCGGGGACTGAGGTCGGAGAGGGTAGAGTCGAGCGGCCAGCCAGCCATAGGAAATTAAGAATTAAGAGAGATGGGTTAGAAATTTTAAGGCTTAAAGTTGATGCTGGCTAATTGATCCTATTGATCAGGCTAAACCCATTTAAGACTGGACTTGATGAGACTATTAATCAAATTTTTTGAACTATTAATTGGATTTAAATTCGAGCTCGGGTCCGGACTGGACCAAAGGTATATCCGAACCCTGTCCGGAAGATAAACAGGCTCTATAATTAAGTCCAAGTCCGACCTAAACTATTTCGAACTGAGCCAGAAGCTTGACTCGATCTGAGCCCAATTCCAACCCTAAATTCGATAGTCTCCACCAAAATCTAAGAAAACCCTCTGATCTCCCTAGCTCTTGGCTCTCCTTCCTTGTAGATCTTTCAAAAGGAGAAAAAAGAAAGTGAAAAGCAAAAAAAAAAATCAATCTAATAGACGATAGTT
The DNA here is from genome assembly GCF_000442705.2 of Elaeis guineensis. NCBI lineage: Eukaryota > Viridiplantae > Streptophyta > Magnoliopsida > Arecales > Arecaceae > Elaeis > Elaeis guineensis. Next base: position 4,134,847 of record NC_025999.2, read on the forward strand.
AGGATTTTCTTATCTACAAGAGTCTCAATCAAGTCAGAGGTTTGGAGCAACCGAATGGGAAGTGTTGCGGAAGATTTCCAACCGCATACAAATACAGCTGGAGTAGGCGGGGGACCATCAAAGCGGCGTTCCTGCAAAATAAGTCCCAACTGAAATTGGCTCCAATGAAGATCCTCCAATGATCAAGTCAGAAATCTGGTGCAACAAAGGAGAAAGAGAAAAAATCTCAAGAGGGCACAAATATGATGGGCACACGCGCGTACCTAAGGATCTCCTCTTTACCTCTACTTATAAAAAAATTAGTGACGTAATGGATCATATGGATCGTGTCAGTTGGCAAGTGGATCTTTAGCCAACATACAGTTGGCAAGAAAGGTGATGTGATATGGGCTTGGTAGGTGTGTGGGCGACGAGTGAAATGATGGCAATATATCCTGACTTGACATGTTTGGATAAGAATCATAATTAATCCTTGAGCCTGTTCTATTGTCCAATGCCTGATCCCTCCTCTGACGTCGAAGTCTAGAGGCCAAGAGGTCCTTACTATTAGATGGAGAGCCTCGGTCAGGAGGGGGGTCAGCCAGTTGGTCCGAACCCGCTTAGGGGTAGGAATGTAGGTATCAGAGGACTTTTTAGGGAGTCATATTTAGAGGGTCAGTATGATAGGGGCCACCATCAGAGTGATAGGTTATAATAGTGAAAGACCCAAGATTCGATTAGGGGTAACGATTGCCTTAGAATCCCTAAGGATAATGCCAAAACTGAGCTTCTCCTGATCTCGAGCCTGATGCCCAGATGGCTCATTATTTGTGCATTCCCCGAGAGTCTTTTCTGCTTTTTCATTAATGGGAGGAACTAAAGTCAAGTGAGGAGGGTCGAAAAGTCATTCCAACTATCCTATCACACGGAGCTGTGCGGCATGTAGTCAATCAGGGGGGTCAGGTGATGTGAGTTTATCCAGCACGTAGATCGTAATTGAGATAATGGCATAAGAGGATGTACCCTGACTTGACTCATACAGATAAAAACTATAACGGCACGTCTTGATCTGTATTGTAGATGGAGGGTTGTTGTCTAGCACGCCGAAGCCTAAGAGCTTACGAATATCCTCATCGTCGGATGCTATTGGCCAAGGGGATCGGTCGATTCGCTCAGATAAGTCTATCCATTGGTTGACTGTGGTAGAGATTGGGGGCCAAGAAGAAGACTAGAAGATCCTTCGGAGCGGACCATCTAAGGTCAGCAGGGGGTCAGACAAGCGGAGCTTAGTGCGACCTAAGGGTTGGTTTAACCCAAAACGTGGGGTCTGAGAAAAGGTCAGCCTCCCAATACGATAAGTTGTAAAGTTGTAATAGCATATGATCCAAAGACTGATTAGCCATAAAGATTGACTCAAAATTTTTGGAGATAGTCAGGTCTTGGCTCAATGCCTGACACTTGAGCACCAGCTTGGGGAAGATCAGCTAACGTAGGAATTAACAAGGTGTCAGAACTCGTGGCTAAGTTGGGGGTCGGTGCAGCAATTTTGGCAAGGGTCCCTTCTCCAAAAAGTGGAGGATTAAAGTCCACGGTGAGAGGACAAGGGTCATTATAACCATGTAAGGTGTTTAAGTATCTCTGGCCATAAATTCTTTCGACGTATAACTGTGGAAGGGATGGTGATGCGACTGAGGGACAGAGTGACGCGATCGAATAATGGAGCCCAATAGATCTACATAGAGAATCGTTTGGTGTTCCTCAGCCCAAGCTCTAAGCGAAGATCATTTGTTCGGTTTTTGATCATTCTCCGAAGTAGGCAGCCAAGGATTCGTGTCTCCTGATGATGTATTTGCTGCAGAGATCGAAGCAGACAAGACGATGTCGAACACCTAGGGGGATCAGTTCCTCCAAGTAGTTGGTGAAGGCGAGCTCTGGCTGTAGTGGGATACCTCCCTCCAATAATCTTAGTATTATATCAGTCTTTTTCTCTTATAGGCATTCCTTTAGAACATCTGATCGGCGAACTTTCAGGCCAGTCGTCAATAGAATTCAGATAGTACTCAGAGTACACTACATTTAATAGGGTCAGAGACCCCCACTTCTATTAGCTTCTAGTGGCCAACATATTCTCCCGAACATATGCCCCTACTTTCAAGTTTGAGGCTTAAAGAATTCAGAGGATGGAAGTATAAGAGGTGATAGAGGGCGTATGCCCACTTGGAGTCAAGAGGGCATCTTTTTGAAAATGATGTTGCTATATTATCTAGCTATTAATAGCTAGGGAGGAGAGAAAGTTGACTTTCGCATGATTCAAAGGGAGGCATCTCGTTTTAGAAACTCTTCATTATGGGCCATTTCTCGGTTGGCACTGATCAATGGGGAGATGCCAATCATCCTCCACCCATCGGTTATCTGGAGTCTCAGTCTCAGACAAGGATCCTCTGACGATCAAGTCAAGAATCTGATGCAACAGGAAGCTTAAAGCCTTAGACGATGGCTAGGGTTTTTATCGAAGCCACTCTCCTCTGCTCCTCCTCCTCACGTAGACAATGGCTAGGGTTTTGTTGATTGAAGAAGAAAGCTTAGATGATGGCCGAATATAGCTTTTTTCCTAGACACTAGACACCACTCTCCCCTCCTCCTCTACCCAGCAGCGGTCCTCCAGGCCCCCCTTGCCACCTCGTCAGAGCCCCCAACCCCCCGACCACCTCACCATCCTCCTAGCTTTCGGCCATCACTCCCATGTCGTTGCTCGCCTCGTTTCCATCTACTCCGCTTTCCGCCTCCACCTCCACCTCCACCTCCACCAGCTAAATCAAGAAGATGATGGCCAGGGACCTAGGGATTTCGGGTACAGATTTGCAACGGTCGAGTAGGTAAGCTTAGATCGTGGATTGGGCTTTGTGTTATTTATATTTAAGGGTTATCTGGGCAAGTTCAGAGCGGAGCATATTATTACTTATATCTGAATTTGTTTCGTATTTTTTCTAAAATTCATATCCACTTTAGATTTTAATCGAATCAAATAAAACTCACCCCATTCGGATTGAGTTGGATTGGACATCCAATGGATTGAAAAATTGCCACCTCTAATTTTGGATGCCATATAGTATTCGTTGGTGCAATACTACCGCTCAGATGAAATCAAAATTTTAATTGGATCTGATCTACCGTGCTAATAGGTCAGTTTAATCATGAACCAACACATAAAAAGATATTATATATATATATATATATATATATATATATATATATATATATATATATATATATATATATATATCCGTTTTTGTGTGTATTGGTTTGTGGTTAGACCGATCAGCCTTAAAATTGATGGGTCTATTTCAACTAAATGTTATTGAGATATTCATTTATCTCAACCATTACAATAACCTCAAACTTTACCAAAAAAAAAAAAAATCATATAACCTCAAAAAAGATTACATATTGATCACTAGATTGTTCGATAAAAGACCAAAAATAGGAAAAAAAATGATTAGATTTTGAAATCTTAACCAATTCATAGAGAACGAGATTACGGAACCTCAAAGTAACCTGTGGTGAAACAATCGGTAGCCTATTAATGTTCCATTATCATGTTGAAATAAGCAAACGAGGGGTCTGATATTTACCATATTAGTGGATATTGCAACAGAGAGAGCTAAAGTTTCTTTGTCCTATTACAAGATAGACGCTACCGTTTTTTTGATAACCGATTAGACACTACCGTTTGATAAATTACCACCTAGCATCGCCATTTTTTTCAGAACAGCTAAGTATAAATTTGGCATTTGAGCCTCAAATGAACACTTGGATTCCTCATATTCTTAAACTTTATTCAATATATTCTAAGTACATACGGTAGCATTCTTAAAACTATTTCATTTCTCCTTTTTTTTTTTTTTTTTAAGGTGGGTTGAGTTGTTGGTAGAATGTGTTATACTTGGATATAGATTCTCTTTCCCCGACATAGTTTGTCTATCAACAAAGTTGCATTATGGATGAAATATTTCCTATTCGATGAGATATCTCGATAAATAGGATGTTTAGAGTTTGTATAAAATATAATACTTAACATTACTTTAGAAATACAAATATCCATATTTACAAGTAAGCATCATTGACCTCAACTACAGCATGATAGCCATGTATAAATCATAGGCAAGAACCACCTTTGCAAAAGTGAATTTTGGTTAGTGTCAATCACCTGCAAAGCATGGACTGCTAAAATAGACAAATAAATTGTCATATATGTATAGGTATTTTTTATTTCATGCAAAACAACCTAAAAGAGTGGTTGGTTTAGACACATATATAGGTGACTTGAGACACAAATCTTTCCTTTTTAAGTTCAAAAGTATATCTAACTCATAGGGATGAATAAATTTAAAGCTGATCGATAGAAATGGTATCAAAGCTGGTCCAACTTATAGTCTATATAAACTAAAGAACATTACAATATAAGTTTATTAAGATTGATCATGGGCCGATTGTGATATTTATGAATAAATTTTTATGGATTTGAATATTTAGCCTGATGAGAACGTCAGTGTTTAAATATCAAAAAACTCAAATAATATTTTATTAATAATCAAACAAGGCCACCACTGCAAATGTCTATTTTTCGTACAAGATATATTTGATGCTATAAAAGAACTGTAATAACATATATTGCAGGAACTTTTATTTAGAATGGCTTTGTTATCAATATACATGAGTGAACCCCCAAAAAAGAAAGAGACAACAAAATACACAATCCATTCTTACATTCAATGATCACAGTGTAACTATCAATATACATGAGTGAACTTAGCCCAGAGAAAAGAAGAGAGGGAAAACAAAATACACAACATATACACCATCCATTTTACATTCATTGATCATAGTGTGGTCCTCTTAACTTAGAGAGCATTCAGGAGGAAGCCCCCGAGGGAACCTCCTCACATCAGTGCAGTAGTTATAAATCATGTAGTTCTGCTGCACCCATCTCAGTCTCTGCAAACTGTTGGAATCAAACTCTTGCCACATCCATGTGTTGTTAGCCGAAGAGCAGGAGGAGGCACCAGAACCCCCCACACATCCAACAGCAGTAAAGTTCCTAAATGATGCGGTGAAAGGCGCCTTGGACCAATCGGTCTTCACAAGCCCGCCTCTCGTGGCCCAGTCATCGGCGTTCCACAGGCTCGAATAGACCCTCATTGGTTGGTTCTTCGGGTATGCCACGCCAGACGACTCTCTGTTCCTGAACTCTCTAATGGGTGTTCCATCCACATAGAATCTAATATGATTGAAACCAAATCATGCATCAGAAACCAGATGGCATCAAAGAGTACGTTGTATTGGAGTTTTTTGATAACTTACACAACGTGTTTAGGATTCCAGAGAACAGAGTAGGTGTGGAAGTCCATGGTGGGATCAAACCAGAGGTAGAACTGCATCTCCCTGTCCCCCTTCCCTTGGGTGTATAAATTGGTATGGACTACATAAGGATCTCCACTGAGGTTACCGAGGAACTCGAAGTCGATCTCATCATGTGTCGCCCCTTGCGACGATAGCTATAACACAAAATAACAATTATTTCAGTCCCTAACATTGATCTTAAGGTGAGAAGGACTAAGGAAGCTATAGGCCATAGAAGCAAACGTACATAGTAGGCAGTGACAGTTCCAGCAGAGTTTCCTGGGACAAGCTTGATTTGCATATCGATCTTCCCATATAAATACTCCTGCTTGGATTGGAAGCCTGAACCAGAGGACCTGTCAAGAGACAGGGTCAGAAGCTCGCCATTGTTGAGAATTTTAGCACGACCATCACCCCAAGTGATATCAACATCCTGGTAGAAGTTACCAGCGAAGGAGACACTGGCTAATGCCAATAAGAGCAAGAAATTGATAGCATTAGAACAGACAGAGGAGGCCATGGCTGGAGCAGAGCAGTGATGGAAGTCTAAAGTTGTGACTTGTGAGCAGAATGCAGTAGTACTAGATGGGAAGTAAGATGATGTCTGGTGATATATATAGAAGGGGAGGGGGAAGGTCAAGAAAGGCTCCAAGGGGGGTTTCCTAGGGGGATGGCCATGAGAAAGTTGGACCAAGATGAACTGGCACCAGGTGTAAGCACGCCATGGGCTTCTGGAACTTTGCTTCCAGAGGGTACTAGTTCTTGTGGGACGAAGACCAATAAGAGATCATTGGGCAGAGGTGTGCTTAATTTGTCTCAGGGGTTTGGGACCCAGAAGCCAAGCTGGGCTGCCATAGCTTGCCTTGGGTTAGTATTAAAAGAAGATATCCGAGGCCACAAAACATGTCGTTTTCTTCCACCAACTTCCTCATCACCAATTGGAGAGCCCGTGATTCAGAAAGATGTAGTGGTCGTGCTGATTATATTGCTAAACAATGGATATGGTAGTGGATTATATTAGGTTGTGACGAGATCTCCATCCAAAATTTGGCCCGGGCACCAAGTTGAATGAAGCAGTCACTTATCCGGTACTTAAATCACAGTTGACTTTAAGGAAGTATTTGATGGAGGAAGAGGGGATCTAAAATTGAAATAAAAATGAATAATTCTCATTTTAATCATTTGATTGAGAGGAATTCTATTTTGATTCCGATTCTGTGATGGAATGACAATGTCTCAATCTACATAGAATTCAATCCTTATTCTTTTTTATGGATTCAAATTTTCATTCCAATTCCAATTCTAATCACAAACCAAGCGCTTCGAAAAATTTGACCATTTTAATTCTGATTTCAAATCATTTCAATTTTTATTTCGATTTTGATTTCGATCATAAATCAAATATCTTCTAAATTTTAGACGATCCGAGCCAAAATCCGAACCCGTTGCATGAAATCATTACTAGGATTTCATGATTTTCTCATCAAAGCCTTAAGTAATCCAATTAGGTTGGGCTAGGATGCGTTCTCAGAACAATTAATTTTTTCTGTGAGAAAGGTTATATCTCATGCCCACAAAGCAATTGGATCATATAGTCTTTGGTTCTTGCTTAGAGGCCAACGCAAAGTCCTGAGAACCAACCAGTCTCACGAATGGTTATTAGCTTGGGTTCTAAAATATTTTTTTCAAAGGAAACTTGGGTTTTAAAATATTGTTTTCTATATGATTAGAAATTTAGTTATGGTCTAGATCAACGTAATCCACAATCCAAAATATAATCCAATTCAATATAATTAATGATATCATATCATGTCTTCCAGGCGAGGTACAACTGTCATTTTAATGCAGTCAATGTTGCATCATCTGCACCAAAAACATCGTGCTTCACCACATAGAGAGCACTTTGGTTGGCCATGCACAATGATGGTACCGTTTGAAGTGGAAATGGCCAGCTGGTGCGCGGTAACTGGGGATTTGGACGTCCAATGGAACAATAGTCTGCTGAAGCGCCGGCCGGAGACGTGACGTTGATTCGTCGCAGCGTATTGATGCAGCCCATAGAGCGCTGACCAGAGGGGCTAAGTCAGACATAGTAGTTTGATATTGAATTTGAAAAATGGAAAAAAAAAAATTTGATATTTCTCTAGGAAAAGCTGGCTTCTGGTTAACTTCCAAGCAGGCTTTATTACTGTGGTTCCAAGTTAGTTTTGTGTTAGAATAAATGAAAAAAATACAGTCATAACACGTAAATAGTTCACACACCAGCTCCCTTTGTCCAGATAGTCTAATTGAGATGGCCCCTTCTTATCTATGGCAAGTTCATTTAGTTGCAGTGACACCTCATTAGTAAAAAAAAATTCTAGATTAGTTTGGAACTAAGTTATTCTAATATTCTAATGTTGCCTTGTAAATTGGATTGAAGAAGCTGCATGAGAAATTTTTATGTTTTTCCTTAACTTTTGCATGGAATATTAGGTGTTCTATTGGGACTACTCTCCTTGGTAACTTGTGTGATGAGCTGCATGGTGTTCAACATATAAAGGAAAAATTATAACCTTACTTTGCCATACACATATCAAGCATTTCGAGGATGAGGCCTGGTGAAAATTTTAATCACATTGAACTTATTATCGTGGTTTCTCTGATGATATTGATTAGCAAAAAAGATGTCATATCTATCATGTTAAACAACATTATAGCTTTCTTGAAGATCAATTAGTTAAACTCCGTTAGATTAATGAGAAAGTGAGTGAGAAGAAAGTTTATTAAAAGAAATTTTTTCATTTTCAAAGCCCGATAATGAAAAGAAAATAAGTCATAGAATTTGTAATATAATTATCTCCATTCTAAAATATGTCCTTGTGAATAGGTAGCAATGTTTGAAAGATATTGAAAAACTCATTCCCCTTAGGATTTAGAATAAATTACAAAAATATCCTATACCCAACCACCTCTTTACAACCAAACAATAGTTTTCTTAAAAAATAATTCTCCATTTTTTTTATGCAACTAGATCATTAAAAAAATCACGCATATATTTCCTTGTCATTAGTATTTTTTTCCCCCTCTTACCTTCTCAACAACGAAGGTAAGTGAAAATGGTGAACTTTCAAAGAATCATATAGTTCTAAATAATTTCGTACGGACAGCTTTATGTAAAAGGATTGTTTTATTTGTAGAGACTTACGCCCTGATCAAAGTAGCTTACATATGCGTGAACGACAAGAATGTCCTTTGCTAGAAAGTAGGTCCCATATCAGATGCAAGTTAGCCTACAACTTAAGGGTTTTTATGTATTTTAAATTGCAGGTGAAGCTAACTTTTTTCATCACAAGTGCATAGGTTGGCGCTACTCTTATTTATAATATAGCCAGGTCTTGCACATCGTATTATTGAAAAAAATCTTGTGGTACAACAATACACCAATCATGTTTCATTCCAATGTTAATCAATTCATGTACAAGCATCCCTGATTAAACTTCAAAAAATATAAAGGAGACCATGAAATAAAAAATAATGAAACATTCGTATGCATGATCTTTATTACATCAGAAATGCGCCAATTCACCAATATCATGATCAAAAACAGTGTACAATCCCTTTTTTTTTTTTTTTTTTTTACGAGTATAAATTTGGAAGTAAACTCTTAAGATAGGCCCAAGGGAGCAACTAGGAAAGAGAGGAACTAGGAGTGCAGACACTCGGGTGGCAGGCCCTGAGGAAAGCGCTTCACATCAGTGCAGTAGTTGTAGACCATGTAGTTCTTCTGCACCCATCTCAGCCTCCTCTGGCTTGCTGCGTCCAGTTCTTGGTCGAACCAACCGTCGCCGGCGGTAGAAGCAGAGCCGGCTCTTCTCCGGCCACAGCTAGACTTTCCCGACGACCAAATGCATGCGCTCGCCTGAAAATTCCTGAAGGACGCCGTGAACGGCGCCTTAGTCCAGTCGGTCTTGACGAGGCCGCCTCTCGTAGCCCAGTCCTCGGCGTCCCAAAGGCTCGAGTACAGCCTCATGGGCTGGTTCTTAGGGAACGGCACTCCGATCGCCTCCTTGTTCTTGAAATCTCTAATAGGAATGCCATCAACCAAGAAGCTGAATTGAAGGAAAAACCAATTGAATTGTGAGTGAAAAGTCCATTGAGAAGTATCATCAAAAGCTAGTGTTGGAGATGAGTTGATATATAGCTAGGATACAATGACTCACATGACATGCAGTGGATTCCATAAGATGGAGTAGGTGTGGAAGTCCTTGGTAGGATCAAACCAGAGGTAGAATTGCTGCTCCCTGTTCCCTTTCCCTTGGGTGAACACATTGGTATGGAGGATGTAAGGGTCTCCACTGAGGTTACCAAGGAACTCGAAATCGATCTCGTCATGATTCGGCCCTTGCGACGACAGCTGCAACGATTCAATTCATAGCAAAACATTAGTTATATGATCAATAATGCTTGTTTGTTAGCTATGGTATAAATGGGCGGGCATGGTATATATAATATGACTTACATAATAGGCAGTGACAGTGCCAGCCGAGTTTCCAGGAACCAGCTTGATCTGCATGTCAATCTTCCCAAAGAAGTATTGGTTCTTGGATTGGAACCCAGATCCTGAGACCTTGTCCAGTGACAGCGTGAGGAGATGGCCATTGTTAAGGATTTTAGCACGGCCGTCGCCCCAAGTGATGTCGAAGTCTTGGTAGAAGTTGCCACCATAGGCACCAACCATCACAGAGGCTACCATAAGAAAGGCTAAGAACAAGGTAGATAGACCCCATGGAGAACAAGAACAAGAAGAAGAAGACATGTTTGTCTAAGAGTGAATGATTGCTGGAGGTGAAGGATGGATGATTTGTGAGCAGTTTATATAGAAACCATTGAGAGAGGAGAAGCCTATAGAGAGAGAGAGAGAGTTTTGAAGGGAGTTCCGAGTATTTGACTTGAGCCATGGTTTTTGGGCTTTCCGCGTGGGGTTCTTATGCAGTGGAGGTGGGGTCTGAGCTCTGGATTCTAAACTAGAACGGCTTCGTGGTTTTGGTTGGTAGAGTAGCCAGCCATCTCTCGTTTTCCACCCACCCACAAAGCGGTCTGGGACCGAAGCTTCTGAGGAAGGATCAAAACAGAGTGGGCGTGGCAGTGGGCTGCCCACAAACAGGGATTCATGATGACGGCTTGGTTAGAGGTTTCAACATTCAATGGGATTGAGAGTTTCATAGCTTTTCCAATCTCATTTGGTTTCACAACTCCCATGCTTGGGAATTCTTGTTCCCTTGACCCCTGGAATAATTTAAGTTGTTTTTATTGGATCCTTGCATTACCAAATTTTGCTGATTCAGTATGATATGATCAAAATCAAAGTCCATATTTGCGTCAGCAAAATTTGAGCAGAAAGATAGAAAATATAATAAAATAAATTCAGTAGCTTATGTGAATCAACTTGTTAAATTGGTATGACTGTGTCTAGTTCTTATGGATCTAGAAAGTTGTGTGTTGTCTGAAGTTTGATAACAAAATTACAATGGGAGCTGCATTGAAAGAATCATCAAATTATAATTATTAGGAATCTTCCATTTAGGTAGCAAATCCACTTTTGAATTCTTTGGAAACTCCCTCCTTGAATTTAAATAAAGGTCGGGTGACTTTTATGGCTTCCCTTTTCATTAAAAAAAAAAACTGGAAACTTGTCCTGACACCCGCTAAGTATTTCTTACTAAACTTTTTTAAGAGATTAATTTAGCATATCTACTCACGAACCACTTCAAGTAATTAAGTTATAGACTATTGTGGGCAATGGTTTTTATGAGAAATTTATGCAATTATTTTCATTTAGATTGCAGATTCTGGTCAGGCGGTGGACAGGCCAGGAATGGGTATTGCATAATCATATGAAAACTTGCATTCATGCTTAAATGATTCCGCTCAAGCTTAAGATTGAGAAAGATATAATTCATACATAATATATACTAGACCATAAGACGTTAGAGGAGTTTTTTTCCCCCTTTTTTTTTTTTGTGTGTGTATTTGTGAAGTAGAAGAAGTGTTTCTCTTATATGCACCCTTATTGTGGCAACATGAGGCTCTGGTAGAAATCTTATATAGTGAGTTGGCGGCATCAATCAGGCCGGGCCATTTGCTCTTGCAATCCCTGACTTCCTTATTGCAGTGACGTGGTAGGTAATTTTCAGTTAGTTTATATATATATATTATATAAATAATATATAATAAATAGAAAAGTCGTACCATTCTAATGGGAGAGTAATCCAAAGAGTCAAAATATAAAATATCTTTTACGGATTGAGAGTAGATATCGTCTAGATGCCAGATTCAAACTTCAATATGCTGAGCAACAAAGAAGACAACCCACTTCACACACTGTTAGCCTCCCAATTAATATGCTGAATAGTCACCTCGTTGGAAAGCAAGAAACATCCAGATGTCATGGAGAAGTGGGTGAAATCCAAATACTTCATCTCATTCTGATCCAGCAATAATGCGGTGGATCACCCTCAATGAATATCCTATCAGTCTATAACTCTTGTCTCGTCAAATGATGCCTACCCACGTGGTTGAAGCTTCACGTCGGAAACGGTTGGATAAAAAGCTGTAATTTTTATAATTCACTGTACAACACATCAATAAATCTATCTACAATGAACTTAAATGGTAACACTAAACTAGACAAGTTGCTTCAAAAATTCGAAACGTTTTAAAAATATATTAAAAAAATATACATGAAGAAATAATTTTTTTGACGAAAAGAAGAAAAAAAATAAAAATAATAAACCAATGATATGAAAAAATTATAGAATATTTATTATTTTGTGATTATTCTATTTTTTTGCATATTTAGTCTATTTGTGAGGTATATAAGAATATATTGATGGCTAGGTTGTCACTGGTGGTGGAGTTAATGAGATCTGTATTATTCATAAATAATTATTTATATAGTTTGTGATAAAATAATTGATGAATTGAAATATTTTTTTGTATTGAAATAGCTAAGTTCAAGGATGCCTATTTTATTTATCTAAAATATGCTTACAATATATTAAATATGGATTGGGTTATTGTAAGTATGTATAAATGTTAATTGAATCAAATTTAAAGTTGAGCAAAAAGACAGACAAATTTCATGGTTAGTCCTCATGGTACTCTTAACCCTCTTCTTTACTCTAGTGCATCATAATGTTAATTATATCCATCTCAAGAGTCTGATGAAAGAGGGAAACCACTTCCCGGTCCTCCCTAAAATAAATTTAAAAGAGAGAGAGAGAGAGAGAGAGAGAGAGAGAAGAAAGAAAAGAAAAGAAAAAAAAAAAAGAAAACAAGAAAAAGGAAAAGAAAAGAAAAGAGAAAAAAACAAAGAGGGCTCCGGTTCTCACTTGTAGCTTTGCCAAAAACAGCTGTTTGTTGTGACGAAGAAAAACAGCTGTTTGCGTCCACGCGTAGATGCACCACGAAGCAAGCAAAAAAGAGGGCGTGATGGGCATTGCAGATGATTCGAGAAGCTTTATTTAGTGTTATGATCCACATCAATTTAATAACATTGGTGTCATGCATTAAGCAGACAATGCAAAATTTTCTATAGCTTTGATTTAGTTAATAAATATTAGGGCTATCTTAAGAACCTAAAAGAGGAACCTCCGTGTGACAAGGTAGAACTAAATTGACCAACCAGCTAAATGAAAAGAAATTATTTCATCTACATTACTCGTTCATTTTTTTTTTTTTTTATAATTAGCTTCTTATCGTTAAAAGGAAGAAAATAGACTTCAACAAGTGGCAAAAGGAGGAGCGTTCTACATAATTCTAAACATGCACTTGCTTTTTATTTGACAATCTTTTAAATTTGATAGCAATACCAGTCGCTTGTTTTTGAATGAAGAAAGCTCTTGATTCTTCTACCAAAAAAAAAAAAAAGAAGTTTTTTTTGGAGGGTTCTCGACAGGCAGAGGCAGTGGTGTTTTCTGGTAGTGCTTTGAGATTCATGCTACGAGATTTCTTTGATTGACCATCGACGATCGAATGGGATGCAACGGTCGACGGTGCAGGAGACGATGATAGATAACCCGACGAGCGTACGGGTAGACTCGCAGGGAGGCGGAAGGTCGGATTGAGCATGGAGACGGATGGGGAATGGGCGTTCGATTTGGGTTTCGCTAGAACCATCATCGATAGAGGTTGCGGAGCTTGTATGACGGTTTTCGAAGGTGGTGGAGCTCTCAAAAGAGGAGATGCATATGGAAATGGAGCAGCTAGCAACCTTGGCGGTGGTGGTCAAGAGCCTTGGCCGGCAGGTAGCAGCGCAGGCCGTGGTCAATGAATTTCAGCGAGCGGGTGTGACAGGTGAGGTAAGGGGATATAATTTGAAACTCGACCACCTTTTGTTCCATTTTGCAATGGCTGAGTATAAAGAAGCCGTCGTTCGGCAGTCCTAGGTGGTCATCGGCCAGCCTCTAGCGGTGGAATAGTGGAGAGGTGGAGCGGCAACACCGGATCACTAAGAGGCTCGAGTTGGCGAGATGTAGGGTTACTCGGTGGAACCGTCTTGATGTTGGAAATATCTTCAGGTGGCTTGAGCAGATAGAGGCAGATATTGCAGCACTCTAGAGGAGAGAGGATTGATAGAGCTTGATCTCAAGGAGCTCCGCCACAAACTTTTGGAGCATCACTCTTTCTTGCGATAACAGGAGATCTTTTGGAGACAGAAGTCCAAGGTATAGTGGATTAGGGAAGGTGACCGCAACACCAGATTCTTTTATCAAGCTATCATGCTCTGAAGATCGACCAACTGCATTAGACAACTGAGGATGCCTGACGGTAGTATGGTGGAGGATAGTGAGGAGATCCGAGACCAGCTCTTTCAGTTCTTTAGATTCCGATGGACTGCTCCCTTGGGCGAGGATGTCCATCTTTATGGATTTCATCTTACTTGCGGTATCTCTGATAACAAAAATATGGCTTTGATTCATCCAGTGTCTACTACTGAGGTGCATGGGGCCTTTTGGTCTCTCGAAGAAGATAAAGCCCTGGGGCCAAATGACTTTCCTCCCTTCTTCTTTCACAAATATTGGCCGATTGTTGGTGATGAGGTCATGATGAAGGCAATGCAAATGGTCTTTCATACCAAAGGCATCCCAGATCAGTGAAAGCGAATATTGATCACCCTCATCCTGAAGCGATCTGATGCGACAGTCCTGGGATATTTTAAACCAATCAGCCTCTGCATCATTCTCTATAAAGTGTGTGCGTGGGTTTTGGTTGAATGTTTGTAGCTGATTATTCCTCGACTGATCAGTCAGGAGTAAGGTACTTTTCTTAGCGGTCATTGTATCACTGACAATGTCCTACTGGCTCAGGAGTTTATACATGACCTACAGCGTGCCCCTATTCGTCGAAGCTTCATGGCCATCAAACTAGATATGAAGCAAGCATATGATCGAATGAGCTGGCACTTTTCTGTGCCGTACACTTATTGAGTTTGGCTTCCACACTAGATGGATTGACTGGGTCATGGATTATGTCGAGGCTCCGAGTTATGCTATCTTGGTCAATGGTTTCCCTATAGAGTTTTTTCATTCAACAGACGGTCTTCATCAAGGGTGCCCTCTCTTCCTTTATTTGTTTATTTTTATGTGCTGATGCTCTTTCTCGTGCTCTTCAAGAGACAATTCAGGTGGCAAAGCTGGAGCCTTACTGGCCTGCCCCCGAGATGCAGCTGCTCTTGCATCTTCTCTTTGTGGATAATTGTTTGCTCATTGGTCATGTTTCTGTGTGCAATGCGAGGTGCTTAGCATCTATTGTTGAGGCCTATTACTGGCCATCGGGCTAGCTTGTGAATCTAGAGAAATCTAGTATAATCTTTAGTCTCAAGATGAAGCCCCATGTGAAGCAGGCAATTCGGGACAAGCTAGCGATCTCTGAGCTCATCGGGACTTTGACCTACCTTGGGGTCCCTATCACCGGGCAGCGACCTTAGAGAGCTGATTGTCGACCCATGGAGCAGCAGATCAGAGAGCGGCTAGATGGCTAGCAAGCCAACACTCTTTCCATGATGGGGCGAATCACTCTTATCATATCTGTTTTGAGTTCCATCCCAATATATCTTCTAGCGAATACTGTTGTTCCATGCTCTTGTCTCCGACTTTTGGAGCAGCAGCTATGTAACCTTCTCTGTGGCTCTCGAGATGGCGCGTGTAGCCTTCACTTGTTATCTTTGGAGGTTGTTTGCTAGCTAATGAGTGATGGAGGTTTGGGTATCCAGTCTTTGTTGGTTAGAAGGGAGGCCATGTTCATCAGGCATGCTACCAAATTTCTTACTCAGCCCAACTGCTTGTGGAGCAGAGTAATAAAAACTCGATATGATGTTTGGAGGTAGGGGTCTCAGATTCATTCTAAATGCAGCTGTTCCTTTATCTGAAAGAAAATCTGTCTCCATGCCCCTATCGTAATGACCCAGATCAGACGGTTGATTGGTGATGGGACATCTATTGGTGTGAGCCAAGATGCATGGATTTCTAGTCTTCCCCTATCTCGTTGACCAACTTACGTCAGCACAGAGGTGGCTCCTGGCATGCGCGTTCTCAAGTTGCTCACTATTGATGGCAATGGCTGGAGTGCCCAGGATGTTGGTCGTCTATTAGGTGGAAAGTTTGCTGATCCAATCCTTGCTATGCCTATTCTCATACATCAGAGCCATGATTTGAGTATGTGGGGTCGGTCATGTTGCTCCAAGGCCCCTACCAAAGATGTTGTTGCAATATACAGGTCCATTCCTGAGTGAATGATTGATACTGTTTGGATCTGGTGTGTGGCGGCCCATCCCAAGATCCGGCTCTTCCTCTGGAAGGTGGCCCGGAATCAGCTCCTGACTCGAATACTTCTCAGAGACAGAGGCATGGAGCTTCTTGTTATCTATCGAGTCTGCGGATTGGAGGGTGAAACGACAGAGCATGCCTTACTTCGCTGTCCACGAGCATGCTTGATCTGAGAGATGGTTGGAGGCCAACCCTGGAGAGCTATAATTGTCTCCTGCCTTCCCTCCTTCTTAGATATGATTCGCCACTGCACAATAGAGGGCCAGGCCATTGACAGGCAGATGGCATATATCTCTTATTAGATATGGCTGTCAAGGAACTCCTTAGTCTTCGATGCCGAGGTAGTGCCTGCACATCAGGTTTTGGAGAGAGCTTGTTTCTTTGCGGACGAGTACCGTCAGTTCGACACTGCTAGACAGTCCCTTGATATCTCAAGTTTCTAGGACTGCCCTGCTGCGTATGCAATAGTCCGGAGGACTCTTTTCATTGCTTGGGAGCTCTCCCCTCAGGATTTGTTAAGGTTAACTTTGATAGTAGTGTTAGGAATGGCCGAGGTGGTATAGGCTATGTCATCCGGGGTTCGGATGGTAGACTTCTGGCTACTGAGGGCCCGCATTTATTTGAATCATTAGTTCCAAGTGAGGAGCTTTAGGCAGCTTGGGCAGGCATTATGTGTGCATGGCAGGAGCTACATACAGAGAGCATTTTTGAGGTTATTTGAACCATTAGTTCCAGATGAGGAGCTTTAGGCAGCTTGAGCAGGCATTACGTGTGCATGGCAGGAGCTGCATACAGAGAGTATTTTTGTGGAAGGTGACTCTACAACAATCATTGTCTGGATTCGGGACGAGACAAAGCGGATAGGAACCACCCGCTATTTCATGATATTTGGGAGTTCCGATGCCATTTTTTTCGGACGACTGTTCGACATATTTAACAGGAGGCAAACAGAGCCGCGACTGAATAGTATTTTTTGTTACTGAGCATACTGAGAATTGGTCATAGTGCCATGGAGATATGCCCATAGGCTCATCGTGATATTTTGTATTCTGACTTTTTCGACCGTACTTTATTATAATAGTATGGTTGTCTGTTTGTATCAAAAAAAAAAAAAAAAAAAAAAGGAAAAAAAAAGAAAGCTCTTGATTTGAGAAGGTCACGGGTTGAGGCAAGCCAGTCATTTCCTGACAATGACCTGGCTCTGGAAATGATCACAAAGTTTACCAACTGGACCAATTGACATCCTCGAGTCAGACTAAACTTTGATCCTACTTGAATCATCTTAATCTCTATTTCAATCCTTTTCTCCAACTAGGAGGGTGGAATTCCATTTCAAATCAAGAATTTGATTCGGATCTGGCCTTATTATGTCAAAATATATAATTTTAGGCCAAACTTTGTCCGAGTCTAATTGAGTCCATTTAGGTCCACTCAACTCAGATTCTAGTTCAGCTTAAAAGTTCAAATTGGCATGGTTTGAGTTCAATCCCCAATCTGATTTTTGTTTTTAACCTATAGATCTAGGTTCTAATTGAGGACAAATTGGACCCATATCAGGCGAGTTATGGACCAATTTATGTATGAGGAGAATTACTGGTAAGGTTGAAAATCGAACGAATAATATCTAACTAATCTATTTTTTTATTTAAATCTATTTAGATTTCAATGTCCGATTAATATTTATAACTGTATCTATATCTATTAAAAAAATAAAATATTGATATAAATAAACAACTATCCGATCCGTATCTGGATCGTCGAATCCATTTATAATCCTATTTAATTTTATATAATACTCATAAATTTTTAAAATAAATAAATGATCACATTTTTTTGAATAAACAATCATATGCTATCATCCACTTAGTAATATCTTTTATTTTATTATCATTAAATTTAATTATCTAATTTATATCTATATTTATGTCTATATTTTTCATATTCAATTTATATTCATCTTCATTTAAAATAAATATAGATATGTATTTTTTATATCTCATTAATATCCGTATCCATATCTATATTAATTAAATTAAATAAATATAAATATAAATATATTGATATCTGATCCATAGATCTATTTTCAACCTTAATTTCTGGACAAACAAATCTGCATCCATGCATGCTTGTATGTATACGGGGAGAATTGCAGGACAGGTCGCATGCTTGTATGTATACGGGGAGAATTGCAGGACAAGCGACCTGACTGTTGTCTTCGTTCCCGAATGAATGGATGCAGCCTTCATCAAGTCCCGCAACCTTTTATCATGCCGGATCAATATCCCATCTTATCAGAATGGAAACCAAAATAAGAAAATAAGATAATCCAACTAGCAACAATAGCACTATAGGAAAATACCAAAATGCCCAAGAGCTGCAAATAAGAAAATCCCTTTACAAAGGAAAATTCAACCCAAGGCTTCAATTTTAGCAAAATGGCAAGCCTATTCAACTAGAACAGTAGCACTCCAAGAAATCAAAATCTGAAATCCACATTCAACTTCAGCATGGCAAAACTCTTTCCATGTAACTATATGATACCAAACCCTGCAAACCAGGCAGCCTTGCATCAAAATATTTATCATTTCTGAATCAGTTTTGTAATTTTTTTGATCCAATGCTAAATATACTAATCTTTGTCATGCCAGTTAGAGATTACCAAATCCTCCAACTTCATCATTCCTTCTCCATACAACCACAAAATACTGTTTCTTTCAACATATGCATAATCCCCAACTGTGTGAAGATCGACATCCAGTGCACGTGGCAAAGATACTGGCCAGTAATCATATGGGATTTGGGAAGCAAAGATGCTTGTAAGCTCTTCCTGCGGTCGTAGATCAGCAACCCTTGCTACATTGATACTTAATTGAAGAAGATGAGAACAAATGATCACCATTTTGCTTTCGAAAGCCAGAACTACATAGTAACAATCTATACTCTCAATGACCCAGTCCGGAATAAAATGTTCTCCACCTGAGGAAGAAAAAGAAAATGCATAGAAAAGGAGTATTTACTGCTTGTCATTATTGACTGCTGAAACATGCATCTAATTGCAGTTATAGAATTGTAATTATATATTGAAATAATGGAAGCATATCAGCACAAGTGACCAGCTACCTTAAGTTTCAAAAGAAGAGAGTAATTTTCACTCTATATATGTTTCCCTCTTAGAATTCATGCAATGAATCTCTCTCTCTCTCTCTCTCCAGCTCAATGGGAAAAAAGCTAATATATTGAAGAACATAACTTGGAAGAGGGTGACAATTGGCATGTGTTGCAATTGAAGAACAACATTCATAAACTCTGAACTAGATTCACACACAGATGATTAATTAAACAAGCAAATTCAAATTCTCAAATAATCTTCATCCTGTCTATGAGAAGAAATATAAGTTCCCCCGCTCCCTCAGCAGCTTCAGTATGTTTATCTTCATTATGGCCTACATTCACAATGATCTGCCCTAAGCCACATATTCAGAAATAGCAAGCATTCGAAAAATTCCAACATAATTACCATTTGCTCATGCTGGAAAAATATGACTTCATTATACACTGTCTAGATTGTCATACACATTATTGCCATCATCTTTGCTAATGATTTCTGCAGAGTTAGTACATTTAGAATTTATTATCTAGTAGAAGCCACTAATTAAACTCAATATTATCTTGCTATGTTCGCTGCCTGCTCAGCTTGGTAAGACCGAGCAATGCACTTTTGGACGCTCATCAGAGCACACCCTATTTATGAACACTCTGAACTATCTTTGGCTATAATCTCCATTCTTGTGTTTCTAAAGAACAAATTTATAATTCTATGCAAGAATGCATATATTTATCTACATTTAGCACATCCTTGCCAGGACCTAAAACCAGATTCACATTGTAATGCTTCCAGTTCTTCTGATAGTTTAGAGAAGTTTCTCCAGAGATCCTATTACTTGCATGCCCATGAACATATCTTCACTCATCAGCCACAAACATCGTTTCTGTAAAATCACATTTCAGAGTACAAGGAAAGTGCCCCTGAGAATTGGTGGAATGTAAATTTGGATTGCCTTAAGAAAGAGGACCACATAATGCATAATAACTAGGAGCAACTAAGCAAAAAGCAAATTGCTGGCTTACTCCAAAGCACTGACAAAAATCGGTCCAATTTTAAGCTACTGGCTGTGAAATCAAGCAGCTCTTCCCCACAGACAGTAAAGAAAAAGATTTATTTGTTTAGGCTCATTTGAGTCCTAGAATGCCCATGGAAAGTACTGAATGGGAAAAGGTAGAATTACCTCCAACTTCTCTAAAGCTTGAGCAGCACAAGTGGATCACTGAGGTTCATAATGATAAGCTGCCATGACCAAAGAGTTCCCCATGTCTCAACATTGATAAGAAAGAACATTTAGATTGCACCATCCTCTAACATGAATCCAGAAAAGAAAAGTTACACTATGATCCTCCTACTCCATAACCTATACTAGCAAGGATACAGGTGTAGAAGAACATAAAATAGATCTATTCAGTAACAAAGACAAGCACATGCATGGCATCAAGATAACATTAGACATCCAGACAAGTTACTGAATTCTATATCATTTTTAAATCTTCTTGATGATCAAAAGAGATGTGAAGGAGAATCTTTGTTGCTTGCAAGATCTCAAGAATAATAACTTGTTGATATTGACCATGAAAGCAATTACTTTCTGGATTGGTAAAGATTTGTCAGTTTATGGACAGCTACAATTAAAGGTTACAATAAGATAGAACTCAATAAGGATCTGAAAAGAAAAAATAATTACATGATCAAAGATACTGATATTGCCAATCTCCAATCCCACTGAAATTCTCCAACAAACTTTGATGATAATTAGAGATATCAATGAAGCAACAAAATGTAAGAGCGGGGCATTGCAGTCCATCTTTAACAAATGTACTAACAAAAATTATCTGGGACCACATTCCTCTGTCTTCTACTTATGTTGCTTTTTCCTACAATATTGGGGACTCATCTTCCTAGATTCCAAAATTTGAAAACATAGTATTCTACCCTCTTCTCATTCAACCTTGTTGAGATGAAACAGTCCCTGAATTCCTCCCCTTAGCTTATTTTGGGTGTGCATTCATAAAGAGTCTCCCTTGATATCAT
The DNA here is from genome assembly GCF_000442705.2 of Elaeis guineensis. Lineage (NCBI taxonomy): Eukaryota > Viridiplantae > Streptophyta > Magnoliopsida > Arecales > Arecaceae > Elaeis > Elaeis guineensis. The sequence goes on from NC_025999.2 coordinate 4,156,174, forward strand.
CTCCATAATTATCTCAACTTTCTAGTGCATTGATTTTGGTACCATATCAAGTTTCATCATCCAGAGGACCTTGTCTTAATAAGAAAACCACTATTGCACATGGATAGAATTCATGCAAAATGTAGTAGTAGACTGAAAGATGACCTGGTTCCATCATTATGGTTGGCAAGTAGAATTCATGCAAGATGTATAAGTAAAAATTATGCAACTCTAAAAGCCCACAGTTGTCATTAACTCAACATATTAGGCATATAGAGTTGATCCTAAATAACATGTTTACTTGCCAATAGTTTTAATTACTATGGTAACTATTACATGACTCCTAACTCTACCAACCATTCATTACATTTATTTTTAATATGATCCAGATTCCTTAAGCCCATCACTGGACTTGGACTTGACTATTGGGAATCATGAAAACTAAATCAGTGAAAACCCATGAAAGGAATAAACTTTGAAGCTCAAAGTTGCCTTCTAAATAAGTAATTGCACAAGAAAAATTGACAGAAACATATAAATGCCTGCATGAATTCAGATATGACATTTACATTCAACATTTGACACTAATTTATAATGAGATCATATAGGATGAGCAAGTTGCATTTGGCTATTATAGGACAAAACTGGCACCAACTAAAAGCCTCCTTTAAGAATGATCCCAGTTTATAGATTTAAATCAGAGAGAGAGAGAGTAAAACTAAAACATTAATTGTCACAGACAGCCAAGACAATGACTTGATAACCTATGTGTCTCAGTCACATAAAGCCTTTAACAATGATGCAATGCCTAATCATGACAGAACAATATTGCTGACTTCATATAGAATATTATATGCCCAGATGATGAGCTTCCTACAACTGTCAACTAGCGTCACTAGCAAGATTCAATAGCTTCTTCAGTTATACTTCATTATAATTCTAGAAAGTCTCTTCAAAAAGATGGAACCTTAACATAATTTAATAAGAGAACTCCACTGTCCATTGGTGATTCTAGTTGGAATTAGCATATGTTGTAACTTCATGATCGACATTCAGATAAATTCATTGGTAAAAAGCCTGCAACAAGACCATGGCTCTCTAGATTGATTGTACAGCCACAACTAGACAGCAGTGAATAATTATTGGATATACCAAAGATTCTGCATGCAACTACACGTTGTTGGTGCAAATGTAATTAGAGGATCTGTATGAGTTTACTAGAGTATTTGTAGAGAAGTCTATCCTAAACCTGCTGCTTTTGTTTTCTTCTTCTACTTCTCCTTTTTTGCGGTTGTTTATCCTTTTGGGGGAAGGGGGATTGGTAAACCTTCATATCATTTAAAATTTTAAAGAAACGTTGTATAAGATTGCTTAGAATAGCTGTTGGGGTAAATTGCAATCCATAGGGAAAAAAAATCGGATGAGCTCTACAAAAAAGATCCTATATGCATAGACAGCCAAAAATTTCTTTCCAACAAGTAGCAAACCATATCTCTGAGGAATAATTAGCATAACAGTTGTATTCCATAGATTGCACCCATCACAACTGAAGAACAAGCTTCCTGCATCGGCACACAGCAGCGCAGACGACTTAAACAATGAGTCATGTGCAATACTCCCCAAATCCAGTCTGATGCATGCACATAATTTACCAGATCCTAGAAAAGAATGCCATCAAGCATCCGCCAATTAGGAAAAAAAAGTTCTGCTATCTTTATGCTCCTCTCTCAAATACATGTTCCCAATTAACCTTTCTAAGAGTCACCTACATCTCCCTCATGTTCCCAATTAACCTTTCTAAGAGTCACCTACATCTCCCTCATATATTCAAATATTACAAAAAAATTGAAAAGTAAAGTTATAGAGACTTAGTTCTCCAAAGGTAATTCTCATAACAGAGATAAAACAGATTAAACTGAAAAAACCATGTTCAAACTCTGCATTTTAAGTTTTCATAAAATATATAAAAAAGGTATCACCATTCACCAGGTATTAAAAACAGATAAAAATATGCATGTCCATCATACACATACAGGGAAACAAAGCATCAAAATATGCTGCTAATATAGCAAAAATCATCAAAACATATTAACTTTCCATTTGAGTCCAAGCACAAAAAGTACAAGATAATGTCACAGTGTATCATGTAACAGATCTTACAATAATTGTAGACATCACATTCATCCAGTGCTTGGTACCAAGTAGATAAAATGAACCTGCAAGTTAAACAAACTACAAAGCTAAACTATCAAAGTATCAGAAACAAACGCAGGGAAGAAATTATGACGTTTACATTTACACTGATCTATGCAGAAAGGCTTTGTAGCCTCCGGAGGTGCTTGACCGCTGAAGAAACAGTGGAGACCTTCCTGCCTTTCTTGACAGAGTTGGCCTTCACCTTGATCTTTTTAACTGTGGGAGGGGTCTCTTTGATGGGGCCAGGAGGAATACCTTTCTTCATTGCACTACCTCTCGGAGTAGCAGATGGTGGCAATCTCAAACTCTGGGGAGGCAGAGGACTGTGAGGCTTCCACACCAAGTTGTTCTTCATTGAAAACCTAACCTTCTTAGCACTCTTCTCTCCACTCTTTCCAGCTATGCTTTCTCCATTAGCATCACTTCCCTTAACAGTTGTCTTCCCCTCTGCAGTCTTCGCTCTTTTTTTTCTCTTCTTAGGCACACTATCAGTAACCAGTGTTGCCGGCAGAGTACTCACTCTTTTGCTATCATTTGCCAAGCCAGCTTCAGCAGCAGCTTTCTCAAACTGCTTCTGAAGATTTGAGATGAGACATTCATCAAAATTAATCAAGTCATGCGTTTCTGTAGCATCCCCATTAATATTCCCACCATTAGCAAGATCATTAACCTCACTCAATGGTTTGGCATCATTAATTTCTGTAGTTGAATCCAAAGACTTCTTCTTTTTGGACTTGTTTTTTTTCTTAGTACCATCTGATGCTTTCTTCGTTTTCTTCTTCTCCTTCTTCTTCTTCTTCTGCTTATTGAGTGGCTGATCATCTGAAGCCCCATCACCACTTCCCATGTCCAAATCAGCTTGTTCAGAGTTCTCGGAGAAAATGGGCTCAGGCACCTTCACTGAATTCCCATTTGCCAGATGCGGGACTGAAATATGAACTCCGGATTTCTCTAAATCCTTCTCCAACTTGAGAAAACCTTCATGCAAACCAAACAGGACTTTCCTATTGCCCTGAAGTGTCTCAGAAGCTGAAGCAGAGTCAAGGAACCCCTTCGAAAAGCTCAACACCAAAGGGATTTTTCCAAATTTGTCGGCGTCACTGCCAGACTCCACTTGATTTCCAGCCTTCTCAACATCCAACAGCTTCACTCCATTCTGGAGCAAGCGCTCGAAAACATTCACCTTGATCTTGTTCACCAAGACCTTGTCACTAGACTTCTCCAGCACAGAAAGGAAGGGCTTCAGCAGCACGTCTAGGGGTTCCACCGCGAGTGGGAGGAACTCTTTAATTTCATCCAAGAAGATCTCGGCGAAGTGGTAGCTGACGCCCTGGGCCGGGTACTTATCGGCAGCAAGAAGCGATTTTTCCGACAGAATTCCCATAAGGCGGGTGGAGATATCGAGATCCCAAGCGTTCTTCCTGAGAAGGAGGAAGAGGTGGCGAAGGAACCGCCGGATCAAGAGGTAGAACTTGTCGAGGCGGAGGAAGTCGATGCCGGACCACTCGCGGCGGACGGTGAGGACGAAGGCCTCAAAGTAGCGGGCGGCGAGGGGGGCGGGAAGGGCCTCGAGGAGGGAGGCTAGGCAGTTGATGAGGTCCACCTGGACGGGGAGCTTGTCGGAGTGCCAGACGCAGTAGAAGAGGCCCTTCCAGATCTTGACGAGGTCGCCGTCGGAGACGGTGGCGTCGGGCTGCTGGGGGAGCCAAGTGGTGAGAGCGCGGACAGCCCGGTCACGGATGGACTTGTTGCACGATGCGAGGCGCTTCGCGATGGTCCCGCCAGAGAGGGGTGCGTCCACCATGGCAGCGGCCGGAGGGAGAACCCTAGACCGAAGAACCGCCGGAGATCGAAGAGACAAAAGGGGATGGAGTTTAAAACCCTGGCATCCTGATCGAAACCCCAGGAAGGAGCGGAATTAGGGCGGTCAAGTTACCGCTTTAGGGTGCCGGAACGGTAGGAATCACAGCGAACAGGATTTGGATAGAATATTATATTATTTATTATTAAATTTAAATTTAATATTTTATATTTAAATTTTATATAATATTTGATAAAAAAATATTTATCTCTATATTCAATATCCAATTGAATAAAAAAAAATATTTATCTCTATATCCAATAAATTTGAAGGTATTTATGAATAATCTATTTCTTTATATCGAATCTATATTATTTTATATTCATCTTATATTAAAAAAATAAATAATTAAAATAATTATATATATATATCATCAATCTCTCACTACACCGTACGACATAATTTATAAATTTAAATTTATAAAAATTAAATATATAAATAAAATTATAATTTAATATAAAATATATAAATAATTAAAATAATTTTATATATATTATTAATTAAAATAAAATTATTAATATATATATATATATATATATATATATATATATATATATATATATTCAGATATAAGTTTGAAAATAGATTCGAATATTATCTGTAGCTTTAGATCGCAAATTTTTTAAAAAAATAATATTATTTATATTTTATTTATATCTATATTATAATTTTTAAATTTTATCTAAATTCAATCAAATTTTCCTGCGAAATGAGAGTGATCCAATAAGAATTGCCCCGACGACGGGGTAACTGAGGAATGGAAAAATTGAGCTCTGTTCCGAAAATGTCCCTGTTGTGGTGGGGTTATCGATCCGTTGGAGAGGGAGACGGAAAGGACGACATCGCAAGTGGAATGGAGGGTATCCATAAAAGGAGGCGTTATGACGAATGGTTCGTTCGTGGCCGAGGATTCCAGAATGGTCGTCGTCGCCCTTCTCCCTCAAAACCTAATTTTCTGCAGAAATGCTTCCTCCTCCCCCTCTTTCCTCACCACCAATCTCTTCTCCGCCGCTAGAATCGGCAAAAGAAGAGACATTGGTGCTAAAATCAGAAACAATGGCAGCCCTTGGAGTAGTAATTCCCATGGAGAGAAATCCCTGTCTCATCGCATATCGATCGTCCTTCCTTCCAGGTTTCTTGATCCAGATCTTACTCTGTCTTTTAATTTACAAAACTATTTTTCAATATTTTCTTTGATATGAAGTAGAGAAATTGAAGGTGGTAATTCAATTTGATGTGTTCGCAGGATTTGGTTGGCTAAATTGGACAACTGCTTCAACCTATTGGTCTCGGGAATCGTCACATTCTCCACTCTCCTTTCGCTCAGTCCCGTCGCCGATGCCGTCAGTGACCAGGCCAACTCCTCGAGGTATCAGTGTGAAGATGTTAGGAGTTATTACCACGATGTTGATGGGTTGAAAGGTGCTGCATTGATGAAGAAGCTCAATTCCATTGTTTCTCCTCACTGGTCGCTGCCTTACAAAGAGGTGGGTGCGCGAAATTTCTGGAAAGAATATTTTTGTTCTATAGCTTACCATGTAGGTTTGCAACATTTAGGTGTGGGATGCGCTCAAGATTCTTGATGCAGCTGATATTGATAACCCAGAATCCTCCTCAGAAGTGTATGCACACTTAGCTAACTATCCTTCTCCAATTTGCTAGCTTATGTTTTAGCACTTAGTAATTGTGGATTCTTGTGTTTCTGTTAGATTACTAATCATTTACTATCAAAATCTTCAAATAAAAAAAAATATTCAGAATTGAAATCTACTCACTGAGACCAGTCTCCAAGCTGTTGGCGGGAAAGCCAGAAGGGTGGAACAGTGAGTTATCGCAACTTTATAATTTAAATCGAATGATGGCCACTCTAGGGAATTAGCTTTTTTTTGTTTTTATCATGCATAATTGTTGATGAATGCATTTGTTTATCCATGCATAAAACAATATTTAAATTAAAAAAAGAAAAGATAATTGGGTGACAAAGTGGGAACATGAGATGCAAATTCAATGAGTTCTCTCAAAATGTTACATCTCCAACACTTGAGTCAATGAAAGGAACCAACATTTTTGCCATTACTGTCTATGTTCCTTCGTGTTTGTCCTGCATGATTTCTGAACTTTTTTTTCAAATGTAGCAACTATGTTCTGTAGTAATTTATGCTGCTCATATTACCTTGCAACTTGAGAATGTGTCAGTGGTTATGGAAAGTAAATGGTTGGAATGATGCTGTCTCCGATGTTCCATTAAGTCAAAAGCCATGGAATTGTGCCCATTATAACTCGTATTTGGTAAACCTAATTTCCGTCTGATCTAGCAAACCAAAATAACTGGTATTTGGTAAACCTAATTTCCGTCCTATCTAGCAAATCAAGATCCCATACCAATGTATTCGAAATTCAAATGGTAAAATACATGGAACATTCAAAGTGATTGTCAATGGAAAAACAAGCTTTGGTGATGTTTAAATTGTAATCCTTGCAAATTTCATGCTTAAACTATTTGACTGTGAAACATAGAGCAGTGAATGGAGGAAAGGAAGTGTCAAGAATCTCAGGATGCATATATATTTTACTAATACACTTTGAATGATATGGTGGAATAAGTTAGCTATAGTTAAACAGAGTTTTTTTTTCCTGTTTCGTTTGCTTCTAGTAGTATGGTATTAAGTGCTAATAAATTTGATAGGTTATTTTTGACTGTCTTGTAACCTTAAGCTGCTTACATCGTAATAGTCATACTCTTCTCTGCAGGAGAACACTTATGGCCTCGTTCATATGGTCTGACAGATGGTCCGTCTTTAACCGATTTACATAATATTCGTCCTGCAGATGTCAATGGTAAGATGGTTCCTTCAAATCACAACTAAGTAGAGATCTATAAGCAATAAGGTAGCAATGCCCCCTGTTTAAGAATGTTGTCGGTTTATTACGAATCACATAGATTGCATCATGTGTATGCTTGCATGTTGTATCTAGAAAGCATGACTTATCCTTCTGTTTTATGCTGAAGAACTGCTTGACATTTATATTATTTTACATATGAGCTACAAAAGTGTCCGAGCTGCTCAAAAAAAAACTCTCTTCACTCCCACTAAATTGGACAACAACCTGTTTAATGTCCTGATTCTTCTTTCAGTGTATCAGCTCAGGATGGCATTATTCCTGCACCATATTTGTTCTTAACAGTTGTTGTGTGGTCCCTAATTTCTATGTATGCATTGAAAATTGCAGATCTTCTTTTTCAGTGAACTCATCAAGGGGAAACAAGTTCTATGGGGAATGTGTTGCTAAATCAACTCATTGTTTGAGGCCAGCAAACAATGAAGCTTCTCCTGACACTGAAACAGACAAGGAAAGATGGGCGCCACCTTTACAGGTCTTTGTTATATTCTTGAGATTGTGTGATGTGCTTAGTTCTTTTACATATGAGCTGCAATTGGTGCCATATTTGTCAAAGCAATTGCATATCATTTGATATTCCCTTATTTTACTTAATGCTCCACTATGGGAATGATAGATCAAAATGAGCGTTGAGCATTTATATTTATTTGGATATTTACAGGCTTCAAGTATATATTATGAGATCAAAAATTGTAACCTCACTGTCATCTACTTCATCAATGAAGCTTTTTGATAGACACCAGCCACATATCATGTTTTCTGCACTTCTTGTAGAAAGAGAATGGAAAATGAGAAAAGAGGTGTATGTTATGGATTTACCACAAGATTTGCTTTACATAGGATAATGGGGAAAGATAAATGAACTTTATTGATGTTGATATTTGTTTTGCCATCTGTTGTGGTCATGGGTCAAGGGTCGGATAGCTTGGATGGTTGGCTTATGCCTCCGCGTCGCATACGTAAGGTATTATTTGCTTTGGTCTCTGATGCTGTCGTACGGGGCCTCACGTTTTTGTCCTTTAAAAGGCACCTCACGTGGGGGAGAAGGTTTCAATTCATATAAGACATACTCCCTCTTGACTCATAACCAATGTGGGACTAAAGATGCTCCCATCTATAACACAACATAACCCACCAATCAAGAGGGAGTATGTGTGAAGGCAAGAGGCATTCCCACAGACGGCACTAATTTGCGGTCATGGGTCAAGGGGTCGGATAGCTCGGATGGTTGGCTCATGCCTCTGTGCTCGCATACGTGAGGTATTGTCCGCTTTGGCTCTTGGCGCTGTTGCACGGGGCCTCATGGTTTTGCCATTTAAAAGGTACCTCACGTGGAAGAGAAGGTTTCAATTCATATAAGTCATACTTATTCTTGATTCATAATCAATGTGGGACTAAAAGTGCCCCCACCTATACTACAACACCATCAATAGCTTGAGGGAGAGAGAGGCTTCTAGAGGCTTGACATGGTTCCTTTAAAGCCACTTTTAAGTAATAGGAGAAACGTCACTTTAAGAGTGTGGATTTATAATGGAGGTTTAAGATAGTTCCAACAACTAAGGTCAAGAACCGTAGTCCCATCTTCTTAGGATTGGTTTAATGAATTCTTCTTCACCCTTCATTACTGCTAAGGGTTTCATGTTTTGTCATTGCAAGCTCAGGTAGATCATTTTTCATAACTTATTTTGGCTTCATGCCTAATTGGACATTCTTATGTCCTCCTTGCACATTCCAATTTACTTCAGTCGGTTCTCCACTATGCTATCCTTGTACTTTCTTGTCATATCAAATATCTTATCCTTATACATTTAAAAATGTGCATAACTCAATAACTAGAGTTATGTTACGGTACCCAATGGTCCTGTAGCTTAGGTACATGTCAAAGGTTGATCAAGGAATTACAGGGATTTGACATCAGCCTGATTTAAACCAATTTAGAAGGCTGGTACAAGTTAATCTTGAATATATGATCAAATATGGTTGAAATCATCAAATCTAGACAGATTTGGAAAGATGGCTGATATAGCGAATATAGTTAAATCTTAGCAGATTACAAAATCTCGAAGATATGATCAAATATGGCTAATATCATCAAATCTAGGTAGATTTGGAAGGATGGCTGATAATCAAATCCTAACATATTATAAGGATTATTCTTTCCCTTTATTTAAAATCTTTTACCAACGAATATAGATGCATTCATGGGTAGGTTAGAAGGATGTTGCTAATATAAATAGGGGTGCCTGATCTTAGAAAAGCAATCTGGAATTGTAATTTTTTTATTTTCAGCATTAAATACCAGCAATAGCATAATTTTTCCTTCTATCTCTTGTTCTTAGAGGCACTTTTCTCCCTCGAAGTAGAGAAGCCATTGTTAAGAGTGGGACATCTTAACAAATTACTATTATTTAGCTTTTAATAAAATATAAAAGCTAAAATAGCAAGGCTTCATTAGGGATCATGTACTAAGGGAATATGATTAGTATTCTCAAAGTACAACCAAGTTTGTTCCATAAGACTAAAAAGAATGCAGTTGCTGCTGGAAGCTTAGATATGGTACAGAAGGTGTATATTATCAACATTTGTCTGATATTGGTGTGCTTTAATGTTACTTGGGACATGAGAAAGTTTTGATATAAAAATTAGATTGGACTGATTTTGGTCTATTCTATAAGTTCTTGGGCAACAATGTCATCTTTGATAATGATTAATATATAAAAAAAATGTCAGTATAAGAGTGGACTTAGATTTGCAAAAATGGTAAAATACTTGGCACACCCTTCTCTGGGGCACGGTGGCAATAAAAGGTACTTTTGCAAGAATATCGGAAGACTGTGAAAGTCTACAATCATGGATTCTTTCTCTACTTAGAGTACTACAAAGCATGCTTCTTATGATAAAAGCATCTTTCTCTTTTTTCACTGAAGGGAATCTCATATTATAGTGGGATCCTTGGTGCTTATAAGGACAATATGGAAGTAGAAGATCTGGATTTTTTTTTATTTACTAGTTTTAGCAAAGGCATTGGGATTCTGTTTAATGTTGAATTTTGAATGACGCATGCAAAAAAAAAATGTGGGCCATTTGCAGTCTCAGATTTGTTCATCTTGTGAAGTTTAGTCATTCATGAAGTTTATTCAGCATGATAAGACCATTGATTCCATTTATGTTCCATCTTTCATATATAGAAGTACTTTGGTTGTTGATTTACAGGTGAGGGGGGATATAGCAAGATCCCTGATGTACATGGCTGTATCTTATGGATTCCATCAGCGTGATGGCAACTCACATCTGCAGCTTTCTGATTCCCCGAGCATTGGTAAGTTGGTAGCAAACTGAGTCATAATTTTATTTGATCACCTAAGGAACTTATCATGGATAGACAATAAGAAGGATAATCCATTTATTTGGATCTTCATGTAAAAGGCATCCTTAAGGAACATGTTAGAGTAGGGCTGTTCATGCGTTTTAAACCGACCCGACCCAATCCGAACCGATCCGATCCGAAAATCAAATAATAGAAAAATAAGAACCGAAAACCGACCCGAATAAGAGAGGAACCGAACCGAACCCGAACCAAAAATTTCGGTTCGGTTCAGTTATTCGGTTTTTTTGCAATTTTTTTCATTTTCGATTATCCATTTTTGATATAACATATCCAAAACAAGGAGAAACAATAAGCTTGTGACTAACTGACTATGGCCTTATGGGAGGACTGCTAGAACGGAGCTCACTGCAGTTTAGAATCTAGGAGGGTTAGGTTGGGCCAGAAAAATTGGCTGAAAGCCACCAGCTAATAACCAGGATCTGGTTCTTTGCATTCAGGTCAGACCGAGTCTATTTTGAAAATACGGCCCCCAATCTATCCACCCCACCTATTCTTTCCCTTTGCTCTCTTGGTTATTACCTGTGCTCAAGATTTTTTTTTTTAGACTGTAATTGTTGGATGGGTTCCCCAAAACTGCTGTTATCCAAAAATAATTAAAAAAAACAATCATTTCTCCTTCGCCTGAATCGCCTCTAAATAATGCAAAAAGTTATATGCAATTTACTGTATCATAAATAATAATTTACATAGTAATATGAATTAAGGATTAGTTGATTTCTGTTAATGCTAGCTAATGTAGTCACAGCCATGCAGCTGAAGAGACATTCATGAGACAGCAATTATTAAACTCATAATCAAAATACCCAAAAGAGAAAAATAGAAAATAACGATACTTTTTTCTCAAAAAAAAGTTGCAATATGTATGAACTAATTACAGCAAATCCTTCCAAACGAGACCCTTCATAGAACGCCACGACAAAAATGTGACAGCTCCCTGATTTCAAAATACTCCATCATGCGGCTCACCTATGCTCCTCAAACAACTGTATGTACCAGGAAGAAAGAAAAGAAAAGGGGGGAAAAATAACTACGGTCTTGAGGAGAATGGATGTCTTGTCTTGAATTTTTAAAGCGAACAACGGCTCGGTAAGGATCAACTAAACAAAGAAAAAAAGAAATATATATTAATGATAGGTCTCGACAATTTCTATTTGAAATCTAATAATGAATAACAAAAAAAAAAGGATAATTAAAGGAGTAATGAGGTTACCTTCTTTAGGCTATTAATCCAAGAAACATCAATAACAACATCCTCCATAACAATCTTCTCAAAGTCTATAGTTTTTAAATTAAGTGATACAAAATTAGTATGAGAATAAAACAAACAATAAATATTAATAGAAATAACTAACTAATGAAGAAACCTTATAATTATTGGTTACAAAGAAGCAAAATTAATACCTTTTTCAAGTTTGTCAAGTTCTTCCAAATGTTCTTCAATATTAATTATACGTGTGGTGGTTCGCATCCAATCTGGTGCACATATGAGAGCTTGCACTACCTTTATTTTACAAAAATAAAAAAAATGATTTAAGAATACTAGAAAAGTTTATATAAAATATATGATTTGCTAAGTGGAGATAGAAACAATAAACAATTATATAAATGTAGAAGTAGTCAAGTAGAACTAGAAAGCAAATTTACTTAACTAGAGAAATACCTTAGGAGTTAAAGAACTCCTGAATTGGTTAAGGGTACGTCCTCCAGTATTAAATGCAGACTCCGAAGCAACTGTGGAGATTGGCATTGCTAACATATCACATACCAAACAAGAGAGTATGGTAAATCTCGCACTATTGATCTTCCACCAAGACAACAAATCAAAGTTCGGATCATTATCATCTTCAAATGCTTCATTTAAATACCTCTTAAGGTCATTCTTAATGAATGCACTTTCTCCAATATTGGAAATCCTTTGCTGCTGTGACACCATCCTTTCCAGATTAAATTCATTTTCCCCATAAGATAAAGTGTTGGAAGCCACCACTCCACTCCCACCACTTCCACTGCATTGTCCAGTGGTTGGAGCATACATTTCTTTGTACTCTTCAAACAAACTGAATGCAGCTTCCTTTACTAGATGCACCAAGTCATTGGCCTTTTTTTCACCATATATTTCCTGGAGAGCTAATGCCAAACTGACCATCTTGCGTCTAGGATCAAGAAGAATTGCAATGTATATCAACTTGTTCATCTTATCAATATTCTCCCAATACTTGTCAAACTTAGCCTTCATACTTTCAACCATTAATCTAAACTCAATGTTACTATCTTTTGTCATTTGGTTCAATCGGGTTTGAAGTCCTCCAACCTCAAAAAAGAATTTTTGGCAATGACATATGATATGCCTGAAACTCAGTTGATCACTAAATAAAAGTACTTTAAGAAGGTCACCAATCGTCTCACAACATTCCAATCCTTTTCAACTAGCATCCCAGGATCAAAACCAATTTCTAACCTAAAGAATGGATCCTCATCAACAAATCTCTCAAATGCTCTCTCAAACTTCTGAGCAGTGTTCAACATTAGATATGTGGAGTTCCATCTAGTGCTCATATCAAGAGATAACATGGCATTACTCTCTATCTTCTCTTTCTCAACACATTCCCTGAATCTTTGCAATCTTGTAGGAGATTGCCTCGCATATCTGACTGCATCCCGAACATGCTGAATAGACTGCCCCACTTTCTTCAAGCCATCCCACACCACCAGATTAACAATATGAGCAATACATCTCATATGTAGATACTTCCCATCACTTACACAACTCTTCCTCTGGCTAAGTTTCCTCCTGAGGTATCCACAAACAACATCATTCGAACTTGCATTGTCAACGGTCACTGTCATGAGTTTAGAATTTAGACCCCACTCCATCAAGCAAGTCTCAACAGCTTTACCTATATCCTCGCCCTTGTGACTAGAAATTGGACAAAATTTTAAGATTTTTTTTTGCAATTTTCAGTCCTTATCAACATAGTGAGCTATGAGACACATGTAATTGATCCTCTGGATGGAGGTCCAAGTATCAGTGGTGATACAAACTCTCTAGCAAAAGGTTCTAAAATAATTCTTCAATCTTTTCTACTCATCCACATAAAGATTGTAGCAGTCCCGTGCCATAGTGATTCTTGAAGGAATGTGAAATATAGGATATACAACTGACATGAATTGCTTGAACCCCGACTTCTCCACAAATCTAAATAGGAGCTCATATACAATAATCATTGCACACAGAGCTTGTCTGGCTGCATCCTGATCAAATCTCCAGTAACTCACACTGTCTTCTCCATCCTTCTCAATAGATTGAAGATTCAATTCTTCTGTACTGTTTTGGACTTGTTTTTCTTGTTGTCAGGATTCTTTGGACACTTGGGCACATGTCTCCTCAAATTAGTTGTGCCATTTATAATGGGATTAGTTGCATACTCTGCTGGACTGTAATTACATTTCGCCCTAATTTCTCCTTTATCATTTCTTATTTTTTTAAAGTGATTCCAGCAATCTGTCCTTAATGCCAGCTTCCTCTTGGTTTTCTTACTTTCTTCCATGGTGACACTACTAGTACTCATTTGTGTACTGAGCTGTGTACTAGTATTAGGTTGTGTACTTAGCTGTGTATCAGCTAGACCTCATCCTCCAACCCATCAACATCAGTGAAAGAGGAAAATTCAATTGGTTTGTCTGAAAACTCGGACATCTAACAAAAATTCAAGCAAACATAACATATGAGCAGTCATGTATTTGACTTCACAAATAATCAAATAATTATTACTTTGAATTGATATACTCACATTGCAAGAGTTTTCGATTGATATATCTGTGGTTGTAGCTCTTTCTATCCACAATCAATTTAATTGAAGAACTTAAACTCCACAACTCTTCAATCAATTGTCTACACCAGTGACAAAAAAAAAAGTTAAACAATTATATCAAGCCACTATGAGTAAAAAAGTAGACAAGAATAATCAAATAAAAAGAATAATTATATGATATGGGATTCCTGTTTCTTGGCATCCAATGACTATTTGCTAAGGAACAATCAAATAAAAATGTTGAGACGAGAGGACATACAAAGGCATAACCCGTTAGTACAAAGAATAAAAAATATACACAAAATATTAAGAAAAATGAAAAAAAAATGTTGAACAAAATACTGAGATGGTTTCCGTCAAAAACAGGTCTGATTATTACTTGGACCAGTTGACGTAGCATAAGATAATGCTATTCCAAAATGATGAACTTGTTTTTTTCAGAAAAAATTGGATGATTTAAATTAATCTATATGTAGGAATACAAAAATAAAATATTAAAAAAATTAAATAGGAAGATCTGCCGAGAAAACATTTGGCCTAACGATAGATTCCTTGCTGCACCCAAAATCCAGCAGCAAACAATTGCAATATTAGGCCATCCTTAAATACGTCTAAAATACCTTTAAGAAGAAAACATCAGACAACAATAAATGAAAACCACATCATGAGAAAATCTAAGAGAAGCATTACAGCCTACAAGCTACAAGACCCTGTAATCTAAGAAACTAGCTTAAGACTTTCCAGTGGATAAATGAGTAAATAGAGATAGAATCAAAAAATCCACAAATAGAAGAATTGTAAAATGAGGACATACGGCTGGGACTTGTCAGTTGTCACCCAGAGAAGCTAGAGGACAAGGAGCGGCGGCCGTCGAGAAAACCCAACCAAGCGGTGGTAGCATGGTGCTGGATCAAAAGAGAAACCAAGCAAGAGTCCAATCAAAAGAAACTGAATCGACTAAAGGGGAAGTATAAACGATGAAACGACGCCATTTTATCGGTTTCGGTTTGATTTTTGGATTTTTCGGTTTCTAACCGAACCGAATCGAAAACAAAATTTTTGAAAATAAAAACCGAAAACTGAACCGAACTATATTCAGCTCAGTTTTGGTTTGGTTTTTCGGTTCGGTTTGGACCGGTTTTCAGTCTGAAACTGAATTATGAACAGCCCTATGTTAGAGTATGTATACAGTTTAAAAAGAAAAAAAAGGTTAAGAACAACAATGACCTGTTTAAGGCTAACTACAAGATATTATAAGCAATAATTATACTGCAATAATTAAAAATTATCTATACTGAGTTGCCTTATTACTTTTTTATATATTGATATTCCTCTTTATGTTTAGAACTGATGATCGAATTTCTCTTGCTGTTTGTCAAAGCAGTTGTGATAGACCATGACACGTGTGGAAATGTAAGGGAACATTACTGGGAAAAACGGTCTGCTTTTGGAAGTCTTATTTATTTCTCATTAAAACTGTTATTGTTATTTTATTCATAAACATAAAACTAGATCCCTCATAACTAGCATATCAAACCCCAAGGTCACATATAAGATTCAATTAAAGTTGGGGCATTATGTAAATTTTTCATGTTTTAACAAAATATTTTTGTAGAAAAATATGTTGGTCTGAGATTTTGAATTATCATTTGTGATGTACTTTTTGAGTTCAATTAAGGAACTGAGCGATGATTAAAGCTCATGTCTTGTACACAAGAAGTTATGAGAAGGATCTCAGTTGCTTTTCAGGAGGACTAGGAAGTTCTCATTTCAAATCTTATAGGTCTATATCGTGCTGCAATTGAAGATTGTGAAGCTGGATTTCTACATGTTTAAGCTGCATGTTTTATAGCTAGCTGTTACTGTACATAATTGTGATTTGAATTAGTATCAACAAACATGTAAAAGAAAGTTTATTCAGCTATCTTTTTGTTGAGAGAAAAAGATTGTTCAGGTATCGGAATCCGTTCTGCATCCACATTTTTTTCATTTTACCTAGATTACTATAGTAAGCATTTTAAAACTCCTTTCTCGTGAAATTGGAAGGTTATATGTGGGCAATTTTGAGTTTTGATGCATTGCTAGCACATATGTGAATGCCAAGTTCTTTTCACTGAATTATGTACAACTTTAGCAAGTGCTTTTTTCTAGGGCTAGGTGGTAAAAGAAATAATGTTACTATTTATGAATGCGGTGCACGTGTATGTTTTTGAGAGTTGTGAGTGTATCATATGCATGCATATTGATGATATCGATCTGTGTATATCTATCTATATATCCATTCATTTTGAAATGCATACTTCTTGCTAAGTCATTAATGCCAGAGTTCAAAAGTTTGCTGGTTGTAGATATGTTAGATCGATCTCTAAATTAGCTAGTAGATTGGTCTCGCAATTTGATGACCAATACTGCATTCCTCAACAAGAATACCACTATATTAACCATGTTGATGCACAACCATGGCCAAAGAATTATCCCTTCATTATCAACTATTTTGCAAGAACAGTGTAAACTCTTTGTGCGTGTTTGTGTGATCCAAGAGGATGGCTTGACCACCGTGGACCAATATGACCACTTGGGGTAGGTTTGGATGGGGTTTGGGGGTAAGATTTGCCACATCTAGGACCTAGTTGTAAATCAAAACTTTTGGTAACTGTTACTTCTAATCCTAGAGGAGTTTGATAACGTGACCAAAGATGGTTGATATAGGAATCAAGATCCAGCTTCGCTCGAAATTTGGAAAAACTGTAATATCTTTTTTTTTTTTTGAAAAATTTGACTCTAACTAAAAGAGAAAGCTGATCTGAATTGTAATGGTGAAGGCTTCACTAATATAAGTAAAAGCCTTGTACTACATTTTCATATACATTAATGATGATGAAGGTAAAAAGGGTTTTATCATGCTTTCTATCCTAATCCTCTTTTTAACTACGAGATGAATCTAACCAAACTTAAAAGTGGGCCTCACTAGGGAAAAAGAAAGATTATGTATCACTTTTAGTGATCATTAATGAAAGCAAAGAGTTCAAAATGTTGTTGAAAATTATCTTATTTATTATTATTGTGGAATGACTGAGTTGAGTGGGTTGAAGGAATCCTTCTTATTGGATCAAGTTGCTAGTGAGGTTTGTTCTACTTTCTTCTCCTCAATGTTTATAAAACTATGGTACAAGACCTTTATTTATGCTGGTGAAGTCAGCCCTTTTAGAATGCAGATCGGATTCGTTTCCTAGTTGAGACCAAATTTTCTCAAAATAAAAATATTATAAAAATTATCAAATTTGGAGAGAAGTTAGTTCTCAACTCCCACATTAACTTAGTCTCGGCATCATCAAATTTCTCCCAGATTAGAAGTTATAGTTTGCTAAAGTTTCAGTTCGTGATTGAATCCTGGATGTGGTGGATCTTACTCCCAAACCTTATCCAGGCCTACCTCACACGGTCGGGTTTGTCCACGGTGGTTTAGGTGATCCTTCTGTGGGGGGGTGTGTGTGTGCGTGTGTGTGTGTGTTTTGTGTAAACACATAGCTGGCCTACTCTGGTGCTCTAGTGACGAGCAATGTACTTGAAAACCGGTTGAACATCCAACTTGTATTATGATAATCTTCTGTGATTGTATGAGATTCATATATTCTCTTCTGATATTGATAAATTTATCCTTTCCTTTACTAACCAGATTTCAGTAAAATGGTTTTCATGAACTCATGTCAACATATATTTCTTTTAGGAAGAAATGAGATGGGTCTCCTTTCCGCCTTGCTACAATGGAATGAACTTGATCCACCATCAAGAGCTGAGCAGTTGAGAAATGAGAGAATATGCAGGCTCTACCAGCACAACAGGAATCCCTTCATTGATCATCCAGAGTATGCCAATCTCATATGGAAGCATGGCACTCCAAGCAGTCCAACTGTGCACAACACCTTGCCAAAGGCTTGGATTAATGAGTTCCATTATAACAATAAAGGCAAAGACAAAAATGAGGTGTGTTACTCCACCAACAAATATTTCATATTGTCCATTATCTTAAGTCACGAAGACTTCCCCCATGAATGTGAAATACCAGACTAGACATTGATTCTCTTTTTATATTCAAGAATTATCTAAACTAATATGATGTTGTTACCAAGTGTATGCTGCATAAGTTTTCTGCATTCTTCAGCTTTCACCTTTGACGGCTTTATGGTTGAATTATCTAGATAAGCCAGGATGCATGGACCAGGGCTTTTCATTTTTTTTTTTTTGTGCGCACGCATGCACACAGAAAAAAAAGATACGTATTGTCATCATTTCAAGTAAGCATTAGAAGACTGAAAAGAGTGCCAGCTATTTGAGTACTAACTACTAACATCTATTTTAGATATAGTCTAAGACGCAATTGACAGATATTATTATAATTTGGGTCAGTAACTTGCTGGACTTGGTAGGATTAAGCAATTAAGGCTAAGCTATAGGTGGAATTATGCATCTAAAAATCAGCCTGGCCTTGGAAATGCATTATAATAAAAACCAGGAATAGATAAAGCTAAACGCATGACTACTACTGTGCAATCCTGACCACCAGATAAACCAAGAGCACCGCTTCTTTCTGTTTAGAACAAGGTAAAATAACCAGTTGCAAGTCTTCTGTATCATCTTTGCTACTTTTTTCTAGCAATAACTTAAGATACTTCTGGAGTAAAATATTATGATGGCAGTTTATTCAATTGATGCAGTTTATTGAGATTGTAGTTGGGCCATCAACTGATGCAGCATCCCTGAAGCTTATATTGTATAATGGAAGTAATGGAAGAATGTACAGGTCATTGTCACTGTCAGACAAAGAAGTTTTTAGTGTTAGCAATAGTGGATCAGGATTTCTCATCTACACAGCCTTCATTCCTATCCAGAACGGTCCTGCCGATGGTATAGCATTGCTTTCAGGCAAGATGGAAGACAGTTTGAAGTGTTTCAGTTTTTGTCTTATGGAGGTATTGTCAGAGCGGCAGATGGTCCTGCAAGAGGCATCGAGTCTATGGATATTATGGTTCAAGAAACAGAAGGATCATCAGAACATGATTCATTAGGATTGACAGGTCAGAAGCTTGGAGAATACAAATGGTTAAAGTTCACTGGAGATGCAACCCCAGGAGAGCCAAATATTGGACAGAGGCTGTAGGACCTTTATTTCACTAGATATTAGCACAACTCAGGTGTCGTGGTTTATGTAATTATAATAAGTTATTGCTGTTGGCGTACACCGTCCTCGGTTAACAATTGATCAAGTTGGAGCCTGGAACATTACCTGCCAAAGTTGTTCATACGTTATCTAGCTATGTTGCTTCCAATATCTCATTCGATAGAAGGGTGGCGGTTTCGCTCCTGATCATAGCCAAGAAGAAAAGAAACTTATAGCCACGTTGCATAGATTCAGCAAAATTGGAAAGTTGCCAGGAATCATACATCATCCTGGAAGTAGGGATATAGCAGGTTGTCTTTTCAGTCTAAGGATGATGATTTGATCCTTGGACATGCTGTGTTCCCTTATGCAGGTATGCATTCTCTTGTTCCTTTGTCCCCCTATGAAACGAGATTGGGAAATGACATATGTCTTTGTAACCAAAGTTTTCTCTTTTCTTACGTATTTCTTGCTCTGGCAGAAGCTTTTCTCTCGCAATTTTCAGATTTTAAGTATCATGTCGACTTATGATAATGAGATATTCTCTGCGTTGGGTCATTTGGATCCACAAGTCCAACAAATCTGGATTACCCAAGGGTTTTGAATGGAGATGAGGATGTAACCATTCATGCTGTTCACCACTCTGTTAGCCACCACTCATGCTTTATTTTCAGACACATCAGAATGGAGATTCATGCTATGGATTATGATGGTTCTCTGACTAGCATTCTAGCAAGCGCGAACAAGGCTTATTGGGTGCCAATTTCTTTAATGGTCATGCTAAGCTCTCTAGGGGGATCTCTGTCTTTTTGGTAGATTTTCCAGCAAAAATAGGAAAACCAGAAGCAGCAGAACCAAAAAGGAAGTACAAATGCAATCAGAGTTCCCGAAAAAAAAGGGTCACCCTAGGAATCTCTATGCAAAATAAAAACTAAATTAGAGGGCAGAATAGAGGAGCCACCAAAACGAATGAAATGATGTTGGGAAGTTAGTCAATCCGCTGCACCATTCCCTTCTCTAAACATATGTTGGGCCACAAAATGATCCAAGAAAAAATAGAGTCAGAATACAGCTAAAAGAGGAATCATCAGCTGCTCATTTGAAATATCATGAATCCAATTGCTTATCATTGTCGCAACCCCTTCTAAAGTTACTCGTCTGCAACCCAGTGAAAGAACTGCCATTGAAAGACCCAATTGATTACCATTATCGAATGCCCTTTGAGAGTGACTTGCCTGCGGCCCAATGAAAGAATCTCCATCGAAAGACCCTCCCAAGCTGCTAGAAGTTCCATAACGACCACTGTATTCGCCTGACAAAGATTTGCACCCACTACTATTGCTCGTGCAAAACAATCATGAATAATGAATCCTGCACTCTCTTGAGTATTGCACAAGAAACTATCAAAATTAATCTTCATCCGTCCAAGGGGAGGGGAAGTCCATCTAAACTAGAAAAAGATGAGGGTGGGAACTTCTAGAGCTGCAAACTTCCCACTAGCTCAAATAAGGGTTGGAAAAATTCATGGCTTCACTGGATTGTACGGCCAGATAAATAGCAGATTTTTTTTTTTTTTGCTAAAAGACAAATAGCAGATTTAGAAATAAGTATTGGTTGAGTTTCCGCATACTAAAATTTTCTGTTGTTTCTTTTTTTTTTTTTTTTCGTACAAATGGGCGGTCACACCACTCTAATATGAGAGTAGCCTATGAGATCAAGATACAGAAGGTTCCACAAGTTAGGTAGACATGTGTCATCCTGTCTCCAAACCCAATTTTCGGAATGGTCTGCCATATATGAATCAACCCAATCAGTTACATTGTTTGCCTCCCGATAAGTATGCCGGGTCGACACTGCAACATATTGACATAAGAAGCTCAAATATCGTGAAGGAGTAGATGTGCCTTCAACTGCTTCATGTTATTTCTGATCCAACCAACGATAGTAGCAGAATCCTTCTCAATGAAGATCCTCTCCGCTCGTAGCTCCTGTCCAGCATAAATAATGTCTGTTCAAGCGGCGTGAAGTTCAGCTCTCGGGACTGAAGGCTCAATTGGTGGGAATCTTTAGCCGCCAGCAGCCTAGCATCAAGGCCTCAAATGATAAATTCTGCACCACCTCTACCATCCCTAAAATTGTTATCGAAATTCACCTAGACAAACCCCGGGAGAAGGAGCTCTCAGGAAATGAAAATCACCCTAGAGGTCACTACAGAGGCAACATGGGAGTCCCAGAAGTTGGGATTATCAAAGGATGGACCAGCAGTGTCGAACTTGTAATACTCTGCAGCCAAGCAGGTAGCTCTCTCTAGCACCCGGTGAATAGATACTACCGCACCATATAATACCAAACTATTTTTGGAAAGCCAAATCTGATAGACGATATAGGCCATCCAACCCCCCAAATGGAGGCCGCTCTCTCCATCGTACTCTGATGGACTGCACTCAGGAAGGACTCCAACCATGGGCCATAACTCATTTCCCATGGTTGGCCACCCACCCATCTTCAAATTAGCCTTGCCCTCGAGCAACGTAGGATAGCATGCTCCATCAACTTATCCGCCAATCTGCACACTAGACATGAAGCTAAAATCTCTATATCTCTATCTCTGAGAAGTCACACATCGCAAGCCGGTCCCAAGCAAGCTTTCAGAGAAAGAGTCTTACTCTGGGATGGGCAGTCTCTCTCCAAATCCAACCAACCTCAATCCTCCTAACCATTGTAGGCCACTCACCTTGGATAGGTCCCTTAAGAGGATCTTAGGGCAACAGGATTGGCCCTACACCCTCAAGTTCAAGCTAGGATGAATCGAAATCGAAATAGCAAGAATCCAACCAACGAGCAAACTGCCAAAAAGATGGAAGATCTCCTAGACTTTCCAGCCTCTACCATCAACAGCGAGCAAGTTGCAGACATGCATATTACCTTCCACCTCATTACTGATATAAGTCGGCCAGCGAAAGAAGACTCAAGATCTAGGCATTCTAACTCACATCTGCTAAGTTTCATCCCCAATCAATCATCCAATCTGTGCCAGAACAGTAGGTCCAAGCACACAAATCTCCTTCCAGATGAAAGAATAGCCATTGGTGATCTGGATCTGGGATCCCTGACTCCATGCCTCATACCGAACCCTCATCATTGTGCTCCACAGACAGTCAGACTGGAGAAGAAATCTGACCACATTTCTGGTAATCAAAGCCTTTCTTTTGACAAACAAAGATTGAATCCTCAGACCTCCATCCCTCACAGGTTGGCAAACCACCTCCAAGACAGCATGTGGATCCAATGACCATCGTACCCCGATCCTCACAGAAAGTTTTGAAGCTACTGCTCCAGCCTTCTAAAACAAGAAGTCGGCACAATCGTATTTGCTAACAGATATATCGGGATGGAGTAAAGCACCGATCGTATAAGGATCACTCTGCCTATCATAGAAAGGGCTTTGATTTGTCCCCCCTAAAGGTGTTCTTGAACCTGCTTCTCCATAGACTTGTAGTTGGCCCTCCAGAGGCATCGCCCCATAATTAGAACCCCTAAATAGATCAATATCCCAGTCTACTCCTGGATCCCCAACCTCTTTTGAATTGCCTGCTTTACCTAAGTCCTCTTCCTGGAGCTGAATACGATCGTAGACTTCTAAGAATTCACCGACTGGCCAAAGGTCCTACAATATCTCTCAATAATGGATGCAAAGTACCCCGCATTCCAAATCAAGGTCCATCCAATAAGTAAGCAGTCATCTGCAAAAAGAAGATGTGCGAGCGGTTGGGCTCTAGGGGCGAGCCAGTAGGGCTCCAATGCTAACCCCTCAACCATTGCCCTTAACGCCCGGGACAAAGCATCAATATACAAAATGAATGGATAGGAGAGAGGGCAATCTTGGTGAAGTCCAATAGTCGAGTAGAAGAACTCCATTGGGACGTCATTGATCAAAATAGTAAAGCTCGAGAACTCCATACAGTCTATGATCCAGCCAATCCATCTTTCTCGAAAGCCTAGCTCTTCAAGCATCCATCGAAGAAAATGCCAACTCATCTGGTCATAAGCCCGCTCCATATCCAGGTTGATCACCATGAGACTGTGGTGACCAAGAGCTCGCTAAAGATCATGTATAAACTCCCGAACAAACAGGACATTATTGGTAATAGACTGTCCACTAACATAAGCATCCTGCTTCAGACTAATCAAGTAAGGCACAATAGGTTTCAAACGATCGATCAAGATTCTGACACATACTTTATAGAGGGTGGTATAGATACTGATCGATCTGAATTGACATAGGATCGATACATCAAGCTGCTTCGAGAAAAGAGGGACCAATATCTTCTTCCACTCTATTGATATGCCTCAGGATTTAAAAACCAGCTGCACTACCTCCACCACCTCCCTTCTAACAATAGGCAATATCGATGAAGAAAAATGGTGGGAAACTATCCTATCCTGGGATCTTGTCCTCCTTGAGAGATCAAAGTGCTCCACGCACCTCCTCAGCAGATATCAGATAAGTCAGAATCTCATTCTCCTACTTAGAGACACTGATCATAGGCTGAGCCCGCTAGAAAGAAAATCTCCGTTTAAAGATACGGTTCAACGATCCCTGAAGAACTGAAAAGGCTGTCCTCTAATCTCCTCACTGTCATCCACAACTCTATCGTCGTTATCTCACAACTGCCTAATATAGTTGGTGGACCTCCGAATCAAAGTGAACTAAAAAAAAAATTGATATTTTGATCACCCTCTCTAATCCATTGAATCCTAGACTTTCACCTCCAAAGTATCTCCTATTGTCTCAATAGTGAATAGTACATCGAGAGCTTGTGACGAAGGTCTCCCAAATCAGGCTCTTGCAGGCCACCCTCCTGATCCTTCCTCAACTGTAACTCTGCAATATCTGCCTCCACTCCCTCAATCCATTTGAAGATGACACCAACCTCAAGGTGATTCCATCGGAGAAATCTATGCCTGGCTAACTCCAGCCTTCATGTCACCCGATACCTCGCATCCCATGTATAGGCATGTTGCACATCTCCTGAATCAAGTCTCACGACTTCAGCTAGAAGAACCAAACTTCTCAAACTGAAACAGCCCCTAGGGCAAGTGCAGATCATCTGTGGTGATGAGAATCAGACAGTGATCTAATGCAATTTTCGAAAGGTACTGAACCTAGTGCCCCAAACATCGATGAATCTACTCTGCGGTAGCAAGCGCCTGATCAATCCTCTCCCAAAGCAAGCTGTCCCCTATTGGTTATTGCATCAAGTGAATCTAAGTCCGAAATAGCCAAGGTCAATCAAAACCGCATCGCTGATGAAGTCTCTGGACTCTCTAGATTCAATACTATCTTCAGGCTATCAGCCACCCCTCTTCTCATGGAACCCCACAATGCAATTGAAATACCCAACGATGAGAAAAGGAAAGCCCTATAATACTAGCTTGAAGATCTCAGATCAGAGCACCCTCCGCTCCCTATATTCAGTCTCGCATAGACTTCAAACAGAAGCTAAGGTCCATCAGTCGACTTAGAGATGACTCAGGCCACCTACTACTCACATTTATGGAAAGCATCAATCCTGACCATCCCACACTGCCACATCACCAAGATAACCCCCCGATAACCCCCTAGACTCCACTGCGTAGGTGCACCGTGCCGTTGGAAACTATCATTTAGCTTAGGCAAGACTCGACCCAGAAAGATGGGTCTCAAGCAAGACACAAATATCAAGGCTATACTGCTAGAAGGCTTGCTCATCCTCTGACAATTTCAGATCAGTAGCCTCATGGGGAAGACTCGCATAGAGAAAAGCCTGCACTAGTGCCCCCCTCATTCTGAGAGCTAGCCTTCATCCCTACTGCCATCGGGTCCATCACCATCGGGCTAACCATCTCCTCCTAGATAACTTGTCTCGATCTAGCCATCGCATCCTTGTGGGTGGTAGCCTGACCCCCGCCTAATATGACTATGTGCACTAGATCCTCTCCCCTAAGAGGCATAAGGTCACTCTCCATACTGCACTCCACCCCCTGCTTAGTCATCCCCCCCTAGCATCTGACTCGGAGGTCTCATCCTCCACCTTCAGGGTTCTAGCTAAGAAGATAAAGACCCCAACATCCTCCAAGCCAGCTGCCATCTCCATGTAGGCTTCTAAAGAGGCCAAAGCTTTGCCTTTGGCCTTGTCCCTCTAGTAGAGTCCTTCTTGGGTCCCTCCAGGCCCAACTCCTTCCCACCAGGCTTGAATGGTGCCCAGCCCACATCAAACTCAAGTGGTCAGGCGTGCTTAGGCTGGGCTGAGCCTGCCTCCCGTAGTCCAAAACTCCCTCCTTGAGAGAGGGCCCAAAATTCCCCAAGGCCCAAATCCCTTCCGTGCACGGGCCGACCATGCTATGGTGTGATGCCCCCTCGAGCCCATCTACATCCAACTACCCGGACCCAGCCAGCAAACCGAATTGGTTTGCACCCGAGCTCAAGCCTCTGCTGCCCACCCATCGCAACAGTATCCGCAACGCCTGCTAAAGATCCATCGTAGGATCGGGATGGGATTTGATAGGGGATCTCCACCGAGCGATCTTGCTTGACAGGATCCAACCATCAAATCCAGTCATGGATAGCACCCGATCCAAGTCCACAGAAGCCATCACCATTCTGGGTCAATTTGCCTTCGGCATAGGCCAAATCAACTTGTCTCCTCTTCCTCCCGTCTGTTAAAGTTTCCATCACAGGCTACCACCACCAAACCGCTAGCAACCATGGCCCCAGGCATAACCATACCAAAGCTTGTCCCCCATCCATCTCCTCCTCATGGACCACATTCCCTGAGTCTGAACCATCCGACGAGCACTCAAATCCCCTCCCGACTCGACATGCCTCATCGGAAGTGCAAGTAGCTGCATCTGAAACAAATGCTGTCAAGGCTTTCATAGACAAACCGCTACCAAAATGCCTTTCCGAACCTTTGACGAGGACCCCCGACCTCAATGGATGGGACAATTCGAACTTCACGCATGCATGGGTGAAACTGAGTCGCCTCATTTTCGACGTGCAATCATCCATCGAGGAGAGCTCGCCAGCGAGGCAAACCACTTCTGGATTGCCACTTCCCCCAAAACTCTACCAAAAGCTGTGACAAATGGATCCAAACAAGGGCCATGGTGATTACACCCTTCAACGAAAAAACCCTGACCTCTACAATTCCACCGCCAAGAACTACCTAGCGACAACCCATGGTCGTCGGAGGACAAAATCCCGATCTCTGGCCTCCTTGAATCGGAACAGTAGAAATCCCTTGGCCAGGCCGTACGCCACCACCTGTCCTTTGACCCTTATTTGAAGTCAAAACTCTCTAGCCACCAGATCCAACGCAGCTCGCCGACCCAAACTCCTCGCCACCACCGCAGAGCAGCCCAATGCTCCGAGCTCTCCCTCAAAACCTCCGTCGAAGCCTCGACGACTTTCAAAAGCGCCAGATTAATACGTCCACCTCTTCAATGATGGCTCCAGTGAGATTCAGGAAGTATGCCCATGCACCTCCCTCCTCCAACTTGATTCCGACCGATCATCCATCTTCGCAGCCCTAAAACGATCCCATAGGTTGGTCAACATCTCCACCATCGACGAAGGCACCGCCCCACAATTCGTTGGCAATAACACTCCCTTCAATCTTTTCTCTTCTTCTGTTGTTTCTACCATCTCTTATTAGCCAACCTGAAGTTTCTTACTAATAGTCATTTATTAGTGGTGAAGACTATTTTATGTTATTCAGGTTACCATCTCATATTAGCCTACCTGAATAACATAAATTGGTCTTCATCACTAATAAACAACTATTAGTAAGAAACTGCAGATGGGAAGAAATGGAATTAGGTGGAAACACTTGATGGCATTGCAAGAAGATGATTTTCCTAGTTTGTCTGGCTATTGGACAAGAACATTACATATGCTCATTGTCTTCATTCTCACCATAAACATCAAGTTAGAAAAACGTAGCAGACCTGCGAACAAGAATTTCTTTGCAAGATAATCTTGCTTGCACATAGATAAAAGCAAATCACTTAGCCCACCATGCAGTGCAACCAGTCTCTTCTTGTCATATGCTCCTGATTATTGTTTTTTTCCTGTGGAATAACCAGAATTGCACCGCAGTCATGGCAGAAGAGGTTGATTTCTTCATATAAATCGTAATACTTTGAAAAAAAAAAAATCTATTAAAGATACAACGAAGATGCTTGTATGATCCTTGGCACTTGACATGTCTGCCACATCTCTCTTATGGAACTAAATACAATGCACCCATAAAGAAAGGAAAATTGTAAAACTTTTTGTTAATTTCTATTGAGGAGAGGGAACATTATTACCTTGCATTGAACCTCTGAATGAAGCTATTACGACTGAAATGTGAGCCTTCTATCCATCTTTGCTAATTGAGTGTTAAAGAATCATGTCATGTAATTATCACATGATAATTAGACATCTTTATTATTAGAATATCCTTGTTGTTTATAGTTTAAAATGCTTCTGGCCTTTATTCTAATCTCCATCCTGCTCTCCCTCTCCCCTACCCTGTCACTGCTTTTGAAAGTGAACCAGCGCACAACCTCCTTGAACCATATAAAATTTCAGTAAAATAGAATGGAGCAATAAACTCTATACTTAGAAGATAAAATGGACATGTAGAACTAGGTAGAAGCTCATTTTCGATATTTGATTCATCAGTCCACTTCCTGTATGGCTTGCGGCAGTTACATATAGAGCAGCATATCGTCCAAAGATATCATGCATCCCTCACAAAAGGAGAAAAACATAATGAGAGGAATCTAAAAGTAAAATACGTCACTCAAAACTTTTAGCATTTTCCACATATTGATTTTATTTTGTTGCGATAGGGAAGAAGAATAACGAAATAAGAAGGAAGAAGAGACTATAACAACAAAATAATATTCACATGATTCAGTTTATTAACCGATATCCACGAGCAGAGACAATACAAAAGTTTTAACAAGAAATTATAGAGCACAAGATTTTCTCTCAAATACTAACCTCCTATACATCGGCTTGCTTCGTTTATTGCAAGATTTGCTTGCTCTGCTCCAACAAAAAGATCTCTTTTAATCTCTTTAGAACTTGTAAAAATGACTCTGT
This sequence comes from Elaeis guineensis, assembly GCF_000442705.2. NCBI lineage: Eukaryota > Viridiplantae > Streptophyta > Magnoliopsida > Arecales > Arecaceae > Elaeis > Elaeis guineensis. Next base: position 4,184,605 of record NC_025999.2, read on the forward strand.
CACGGAAATTATCTGATCATGGTAACTTTCTGACCCAAATACCCCTGCAGCAGCTCGGCATGCCACACGCACTAAAGCCGGCAATCTTAAGTTGTTCCCGTCGAACACATAGACAAACAAAATAGTGGTCCAGGCAAATTGCCAAGTACGCCCCTTTGTGCCATTGTTTGATGATTGTGTCGAACTAAACGTATGCAACTCAGCCTTTTAGACAAGAATAATGCTCATGCGTATCTTCATGCCATAACACGGTCCAAAAATATCCTGCAACTTGATTCCTTAATACACTATAGCTTTAGACACAACATCTTTTTATTTTGATTAATTATTTTTGACAACTTGCATAAATAGGAGAAGAGATTCAAGACATGGCAAGCTACTAATTGAGTCGAATCAGCGAGCCTGCTGGACTTTCTAACATCTGGTTGGACACGATGGCACACAGCATATCAGAACGGCTATAGATTTAGCCAGTCCAAAGTCCAGACCACGACACATAACTAATTATTCTATCCATGGATAATTTTTTATGTACCACATGCAATACAGTAAAAATATACCATTTCATCTTATTGGGCCACATAGCTATCACTTTTTAATATATATTTAATATCTACAGTTCTACTTTTTCATTTGAAATTTTGAATGACGAAAATGCTTCTTTTTTTTTGAAAAAATTATGATATTCTGTGATCATATTATGATATCCTGTAATCAAATTATGACTTCCTATACAACAGAAAGTCATAATTGTTCTCCAGTAGTCATAAAAAGAGAAAGATATTTTCGTCATTGAAAATTTATGAAACTTTTAAATGAGAAAATATTTCTCCCTTCCTTATAATATCCTATGGCCAAATTATAACTTACTGTTGTGTAGGAAGTCATAATTTGATCGTAGGATATCATAATATGGCCACAGGATATCATAATTTTTTTTAAAAATAAATATTTTTGTTATTTAAAATTTTAAATTAAAAAAAATTATAGACATTAAATGTATGTTGAAAAATGATAGCTACGTGATCCAATCAGATGGAGCGGTATATTTTTATTGCATCATGTGCGGTGCATAAAACCTTTCTTTTCTCTCTCCTATATAACCGGTGGACCATATTTACAATAAAAAAAAAAAAAGAAGGTTGATGACATAACCCCACTTTGCTTTGGAGTAACCGGCTGCGAGAGGATGATGACCTCAGCATCAGACATCATCTTCCTTTGATTGTAGCATTCATCCAAGATTCCTTTTAGCTTGATAAGATCTTGTTAGATGGGGATGATGGACCGTCATGGGCCCACCAATCGATCGGCTATACCATCGCCAATGGATTAGAAGAATCAGATCAGGCATGCCACCTCATTGTATCATTATATCTTTAAACGTTATTTGGTATATCACTAGTGGTGTGATCATCGAAATGATATGAGCATTGAAGTGATATGCAAATACTGAGTTAATATATGGTCATTAAATTTAGTATATATTGAAATATCACTGAAAATAAAATTTTACTGTATTTGGTATATCACCAGATAGTAATAGTGATAATATATAAAATACCATAAATAATCTTATAAATTAATATATAATAATTACACTACAGTTTAATTAAATATTTTTTTCATTCAAAACTTCTCACAAAAACATAGTGTATTAGTCGTAGTAGTAATAATATTTATTATTATTATTATTATTATTATTATTATTATTATAAATATCTATTTTGATTAAGCTATTACAATGATATTACGATAATATTATATATAATCGGACTTGATTAGGCTTAGCTAATTTTGATCATTAATATTAGGACTTTCTGTTAGGAATAATTTAACCCATCAAAACAAAATGAAGAAAAAAAAGTATAAAGAATTTAGCATAATCTATCCATACCAATTAATCATACCTACCTATAGAAATAAAATAGGCATCCAATAAATAAATAAAAGGCATCCATACCATTTAACTAAATTTGTCAATAAAAGTAAAATAAACATCTAGTAAATAGGTATTTATAAAAATAGATAAAAAAATTTTTTTCTCCAATTTATCGATCAAAGATATTTTTATCTTAAAATAATTTTAGCACATCACCAATATCTAATAATATGCTATTATTTGGAGTATATATAGTGATAGCATCAATGCATTATATAGCACCATTGCATAATGTAGTGATGCTATCACTGAATTTATCACTATATGTGATTTTGTAATGTCAAATAAAATGATCATATTATCTAATTTATATTATTGAGATGATGTAAAATATCATCTTCTATCTAACAGTATCTTATTGATTTTCATCAGATCCCACCGATCTCCATCACACGTTCATGAGAGCTTATGTTCATCATGCCATGGCTGTCCTCCTTGGGAACGAGGGGGAATGATAAGGGCATTTTCGTCCTTCTGCTCAAGCAGCTGTGATTCTTTTGGCGATTGGTGGTGCCAAAATGGCAGGAATGCCCCCAGACTTAGACAGAAAATACGGAAATGACAGCGGTGGCATGGAACTACGGGTTGTCCGCTCGGGTAACCAAAGGCCTTTTCCAACGCACAGGTCGTGTGCTCCCTTACGGAGCGAGGCAGTGGCGGTATCGGTAAATATATAGGAATACGGTGGGGAGAATCCACGTGTTTCACGTAATCTGGAAGGAGAGACGGTGATCGGACGACGGTCGCGATTCAACAGTAGCACTAGCGTGTCGGGGAGCAATTCGACGGAGAATGCTGTTCGGTGTTAGGAGGCGAACGGGGACGCGCGACTGCAAGGTCTTAATTACCCTGTTCTCTGTGGTTACGGAGAGAACGACCCTATCGTCCTGTAACGATATTGTTTCAGAAGTTTTTAAATTTAGGTCTATGGCCTGTCTAACGATCAGGCAGTGACGAGTCACATGGAGCCCATGACTCATCAAAGCTATCCTCTTGCATGGACTTTAGAGCTGGGTCTCCTGTTCCTCTTCTTTCCCCTCCCTCCCAATGTAGCCCACTCACTTTCTAGTCTGCAATGATTGATGATCCGAGCAGATTAGATTAGACGCTTGCTCGATCGCATGTGCCTTTTCTTAGAAAATAAATCCAAAGTTCCCTGGGTTCTTTGCTAGCCAACACTTCTTTCTTCAAATGGAATGATATCTTTGTCTGGACTCATCTTTTCAGCATCCGCATCCCATTTATCCAGCAGCCAATTACTGTGTTTGGACTTGAATCCGTGACTCGGGCTCTGTCTAAAAGAGAAACAAAGATTTCATGGAACAAGATAGTTTTTGGCTTCTTGCTGCTTCACCCTTTCATGGATCGTCAGGGTTTTATCATACAATGCTGCCACTTGTGGAGGTTACTGTGAGATGCATCTTATTTCCTCATTTTACAAAAGGATCTTAAATACAAGTTGGGAGCGGCTGAATCACGTTTGGGACATATCTTGATGCTGATACTCAAAATATGCCAAGTAACTAAAGTTGTATGGAGATAGAATAGCATAGATTCCAGATGCAATGACTCACACATCATTTAAAGCCTCTTGAGTACTGAAGCCAGAACCACAACTAAGTTACATCAAAAGCTTAAAATGCACAAATATCATGCAACCAAGTACGATATTGTTTCCAAGTTTAGAGGACACAAGTGACTAGCGACCAGACATCACTTATACGTGATTCCATTAATGTTTATCTGAATTTATCCACCTCAGCCATTAGTCATTTGTCGACATTAGCTACTTAGCCACCACCTTAAGACTGAGATGGCCGCAGGGGCGGTGTATTACCTGAAAAAGGTGAGACACGGCATACCCTCTTAGATCAAGCAAATGGCAGTCAGGTATGTGCAGTAACTCCAGCACTCACATGTTCGCTTTTTAAACCTGTGCCATTTTTAAAGCAGCATTGCTCCTCGATATCCCCTTCACCCGACTCCTGTTCCCAATCTACCCTTCCCGCCTCTCCCCATTTCCAACCATTCAACCCTGGTCCAATTCGTAATTTCGCCCGAAAATCCGGCACGAAAAGAGTGAGTCCACGCTCGCCGTATTCTTAAATGCCGTTAAATGCTCGAAACCGGGCTTGCCTTCCGACGCCTGCTTCCTCTCGGGTGGCGGTGCTGCGACATCAGCCGTGCCGGTCACCGGATTCCCGGGACCTATTCCTAACTCCTTCCCTTCTTCCGTAAGCCGTTACAAGCCGCGACGCACCGGTCTTACCCTCACCGCGAAAAGAAATATAATAAGAAGGAAAGAAAGAAAGAAGAAAAGAGCAACACCGCCGGAGTCCAGCCTCCGCCCTTATATATAACCCTCTCTCAACCTCCATCCCCTCGTTTCTGAGAGAGAAGCATCGGAGGATATGGGTCTCTACCGGAACCTGGGGCTCTGCTTCTCCCACCTGCCGCGGCTCCTCGTAGAGGAAGACGCCACCTCTGCAGCCGCCGCCGCTGCTTTGGCGGACTCCGTCACCACCACGGGCCCCTCTCCCTTCCCTTCTCCGCCGTCGGCCAGGTCATCCTCCGTCGTCCCCTTTCGGCCCAGTATCGCAGTCATCGTCGGCGTCCTCACCACCATGTTCTCCCTCACCTTCCTCCTCCTCCTATACGCGAAGCATCGCAAGCAGACCTCCGCTGGCTTAGGCGGCGGCGGCGGAGTCGTCCCGGGGTTCCCGGCCGCCGCCGTGCGGCGGAACTCAGGGGTGGAGCGAACGGTGGTGGAGTCGCTGCCGGTATTCCGGTTCGGGTCGCTCAGCGGCCACAAAGAGGGGCTGGAGTGCGCTGTGTGCTTGAACCGGTTCGAGCCGGTGGAGGCGCTCCGGCTCCTCCCCAAGTGCCGTCACGCCTTCCACGTCGAGTGCGTCGACACGTGGCTCGACGCCCACTCCACCTGCCCCCTCTGCCGCGTCCGCGTCGACCCCGAGGACGTCCTCCTCGTCCCCCGGCCGGACCCCAACCCTCCCTCCTCCGGCTGTGGAGGTAAGCCGCCGCGAGACAGCAAGACCACTGGCGACGACACGACCGCGAACCCGACGCCATATGGCCGGCGAATCTCCGGCCGGCACTCCTCCGCCGGCGAGAAGTGTAGCAACTCACTCCAGATCGTCGTCCATCGGGCCGACCCTGCCAATAGGATGTCGGCGGATTGTGGCGCAGCCGGCCGGCGGCAGTTTCGAACCAGAAAGGGGGAAGGTCCGGAAGGACGGGCTTCTCTTGCCGGTTGACAGGCAGGAGTTCGATCGGCGGTACAGTCACCGGATCGTGGTCTCGGACGGTGACGGGATGCAGGAGAGATGGAGCGATCTGCGACCGTCGGATCTTCTGTTTTTGCGATCGGAGATGATCATTACCGATAGGGAAGGTTCTCGGCGTCCCGAGCGGGACGGGCGTCGGGGTCCTCGACGGGCGGGGGCAGAGACGTAATTAGCGCGCGATGTGCGTCCGAGATCACGGGGCGGAGGCGGCCCCGATTCGAGCTCACAGCGGCGGCGGCGGCGCGCGACGGGAGGTGGAGGAGGAGCGGACGATGAGGAGGTGGTTGGGCTTCGCGGCGAAGCGCAGGGCGCGGTGGCTCGGGAGCCGGGATGGCGCCAACGAGTTGAGCACCTAGTTTCTGAAGAATTTTTCTTTTCTTTTTTTTTTTTTTCCTTTTGACGGAAATGCCTACGGACTAGTGTATTTATTTGCGAGAGGATGCCACGCAACGAGGCGGGTGGATCTTTTTGAGAGAGACCCTGGTGGCTGGTCGAGGCGGACAAGTGAGGGATTCTCGAGCAGTCTCCGTGATGGAGGTTTTTAATCGTTACCGGGTGCGCATGTTGGTTGGGAACGTGGCTGCCTTGTCATCGACCATCAAAAAACGTGCTCCATATGTATGCAGGTCGTACTTACATGATATCTTATTTGATGGTCATCCATCTTTTAATTAGGGATATCCATGGTTGTATAGTATTCTCAGTCCCATGGCTGCACCACAAAGAATTCATACTTGGTTGAAGGTAGGGAAGAGCTTGGAGAGCTCCATCATCAGCTCGATGGTCGTGATCCTAGAAGACTGGTAAGTGAATAAGATCCAATGGTTGGAAAGTGATGGGAGATGCGGTGGCACTTGGTTTCAGGTCTCGATGAGAAAAGTTGAGATGGGTCGGTGGAGAGTCGGATAGGTCCATTCCAAGTTGATGTCGGTCCCATGGAGAAATAGCGGGAGCCAGCAGCCCTCGAACATTACAAATCGCATTTCTTGGTATTTGATTCATGTCAACGAACATGCATGATACTACCAACTTCGGAAATGTATATTTAGTGTATGATGTATGATCAAGAAAGTTGGTGCAGTTTCAATGGCAGCATGATGCTGTTTGTATTTTTTTTTGGTAAATTTTTTTTTTTTTTTTTGGTAGAAAGCATGATGCTGTTTGTTGCAGTCAGGTATATGCATAGTAGGATAATAGTTAAGATGTGAAATATTTAACTTCCAATTTTAAAATTTAGGATTGCGGGGTTGATTGTGTGCTAATTTATTGCAGAATTATTGGTACTATGACTGTATCTCTAAATTTTTCCTAAGGATGATGGTAGCATTCTTTTTATTTTTTATTTATTGAAAGTAAAGAAAACAGAAAATTTCATAATTAAAATATGAATCGCGTGCGCACATATATATGCATATATTATGGTATAGCATGATGCTATCCCAAGCTCGATGGGCCTTGCTATCATGCAGCTGGTACTCATAGAATACATTTTGCTAGGCATATTTGAGATAATTGATTACTAGCTTAAAAAAGCTAGTGTTATTAATCTAAATGAAAATAGTTATAGACTCAACAAGCATGTTCATCATGCATAGGGTGAATTGCCTTTACCACTTGCTAGAAATTAATGGGTCTAGATGCATCAAGTATGATAAATTTATCATATGCTCTGCTAGAGGCAATGGTGTGATGAAAATCACCAGAAGTCCCCAACTTGGTTATGTAGAACTTGCATGCATACATGTTCTACATGCATACAAACACAGACGGATCAGACTTATATATAGGGAGGATTTCATGCTGTTACTGGTTGCAACATGGTTTATGAATTAGTAAACGAGATATTTGGTTGATTTCATGAGAGATCTATCACTTGTTCTAACGTCCCAGGACATTGACAAGGGTGATCATTATTACGAAAGCATTTAAATCTTAAATTTGAGCTTGACGTACTGAAAGGCGACTGGTAGGAGGTTGTGGGTTTATGAGATGATCTCAATAGAATAAAGCTATCCTAGTGGAGGGAACAGCACGTTCCCTATCAAGTTGCAAACAAACTACGTACGGCAGTAGAGGCAATGATCCCACGATGACCATGATTGGGAAAGCATTTTCCTTTAGTTCCACAACACTAGCTTAGTTTTAACATATATATCATGTGATTACATGATTATATTCTATTTTTACAGGAGTTAATCTAGACGGATCCTTGCTAGGAATATAATTAAGAAATTTTGAGAGAATTAAAAAGGAAAGTCCTACCTGAAAGTTGGTCTCCCAGGCCCTCCCAATTACCATTCCAGCACTACAGGTGTCTTCCATCAGTTTGGAAGCTTGTAGAATTCCAATTCTACATAATGTAGAACTCTAAATACTTCTATATAGCATTAAAAGAAAAAAAAAAAAATTGCTCGAAACAAAGGCTATTAATTAATCGTTTCAAGCCACCCTACAGCCACCTTCTGTTGTCGTCATGGACTCCAGTACCCCATCGCCTTCCCCAGCACCAACTCCATGGCCTCTCATGTTATTCCTTGCGTTCCTTATCACTGTGGTGATTCTCCTTGTTCAGAAGATCCACGCGGTGTTGTTCTTCTTTGCCAAATTGGTCGTCTTGTGGACGTTCTCTATCGGCTACCGCATCTTGGTGAAGCTCGCTCTCTTTCCTCCTCTTTCTCCTACAAAAGGGAGGAGGATTTCATACTACCTGTACTGGTTTAGGAGTGAACGTGAGGTGATCAGGGTGACGGAGTGTGCAATTTGTTTGAACGAGTTTGGGTGCCTTGATTCATGCATTTGTCTTCCCAGCTGCGTGCATGTGTTCCATACGAGGTGCATCATCGATTGGAGGAGGAGATCACGCACGTGCCCCTTGTGTCGTACACATATTTAATTTGTATGGTGATGTTATTTTTCTTTTGGTGTAATTTGGACCGAATTGGATCATTTTAGAGGTGCTTTCTCATCTTTATATTAAATAGGTCAATTTCTCGACACCGCTTGAAGATTTCTTTAATTTTTTTTACATATTTTATTTTTAATTCACTAAGATATTTATTTGATTGGTTTAAATATCTGATTTTTATCATTGTAAGAATTACACTAATGTGTTGAGAGAGAGATGTCCTCTAGAGTGAAAAATATTGGCGACCGAAAACTCCCACATATCCTTAAGAACTCGTAACCCATTATCTCCTCCTCATCCTTCCACTACTCATCTCCCACTCTCCGCTGCAATGTCCCTCCCCATCCCTCCAACTCCCTCCTCCCAAACCATTGCCACCAACATCTCTTCGTTATTTCCATACCCTAAACGACGTGAGGTGGCAACAGATGCAAATATATACCACTTGACTTTTCTTATCTGAATCACCTTATGCCAACCTTAACAATTTAAGATAAATCACCTACGAAACACAATAACTATCCACTATCGTTCCCCAACTCGCCTCATCAAGAGCCGCAATGTTAATGTAGTCACCACCACTTCTCCACCCCCCCCCTCCTTACATTTTCATATGGTACACCTCCTTAAACTCCTACCAAACTGGTGGAAATGATTCCTTAAACTCCCTCAACCTACCCAGTGAGATATTTGGATAACTGTCACCCCTCGCTCCAAGTTACAACGCCCTACTTCTACATTGCCTCGTATACCTAAACGTTGGTGGTAGTGCCCAGCGTCTCAGGTCGAGGTCTCGGAGAGTGGTAGATGCTTAATAAACTAGGACAGTCATTTTTATGCCGACGTGCTGAAACATGGCTACCTCTTCATCGAAGAACCGAAAGGTATGAATAACTATCATATCCCTTGCTCCCTCTCTCAAAGATCAGTCGCTTTCGGGTCGGAAGGCACCATTAACTCTCATCCCAGCCGACCTACTACCATATTTTCTCAGTCATTCGTCGTTTATCCTATCCGACTGAAAACTTGGACTTCTCCCTTTAAAAAGGGTCTCTGCTTCAAATGTGGTTGCTCAGACCACCTTAGATCCACTTGCAGGAATGTGATTCGTTGCTTTTCTTGCTTGAAATTTGACCATGAAGCAAAGAACTGTAGAGCTTCCTGCTTATTGAACCCACTCTTTCAGCCACTTAACCACACACCATGTAGGGAAGCAGAAGCCCTCCACCTTCCCCACTCCCTACCCCAAACCCAAACCCCTCTCGCCTAGTTTCATCGAAAGTTTTTCTTCCACTCTCCTGAAATAAGCAGTATTTCTCATACCACGATCGGACAGCCTTCATTGAATTCTTTGACTGCCAAATCAAAGTGGACGATGTTTCCTAAACTCTTGCTCGCAAAGCTAAGAAATATGGTTTGTGGACTACCTAGAAGCTCTTTGACAATCATTTCTTCATCTCCTGCCCAGATCACCAAACCATCCAAGCTCTTATGGCAGAAGGCCACATTCATAGTGATGGGTTCACTCTTATTGTAAATCATTGGAACCATTTTTAGGAAGGAGGACAGCACAGACTCAAGCTCAAAGTTTCTGCCACCCTATGCAACCTTCCCTTGCACTGTTGGATTGCCAAGGCAGTGGCTTCAATTCTCTCCAGCTTTAGTGTCCCTCTACGAGCCAGCCGTTCTAGCCTTCCATGGGAGGATCTTATTGATTTTGACATCATATTCTTTTGTGAAGAATTCGAAAGCATTTCAGAAACTATTGAAATTATGGGATCTAAAACCCACAACATTCCATAGAGATTAAGTTTGTTTCTGAAGAAGAGCCTTCATTCAGCAGTTCTTCATCGGATTTTCAAGAGAATGAAGATGACGATGATTCCAACCAATGAATTTCTAGAACAACGATGGAGGATGATTACCGTCGAATAACTCTTGGTACCACCATATCATACCAGTGGAAGACAGTCCTCCCCTAGACCAAAGAAACCATATTAACGGAGACGTAGATCAGCAGGAATTGAGCTCGCCCCAAGCTCTATCGCCTGAGATTGTACTATACCTCTATCTTAACCTAGTCTCCTCTGACCCACAACCATACCTGAAGTTGGACGAACTAAACCCAAATATCTTCTTCCCTAACCTCCTATCCTCAATACTCAATAACCTCCGGTCTGTACCCTTTGGTTTGAAGACAACCATTTCAACTTCAAATACTATCATCGTTTCAATCATTAGACATCACCT
>NC_025999.2:4197119-4213997 GCF_000442705.2 Elaeis guineensis
TGTAACATATATATATATATATGTATATATATATGTATATATATACATATATATATATATGTATATATATATATATGTATATATATATGTATATATATATATGTATATATATGCATATATATATATATATATGTGTGTGTGTGTGTATATATATATATGATTTTCTAGAGGTATCTTCGCTATCACATTATCGTAACAGCAGCAAGGATCCTCATCATGAGCCCAATTTGGTCAGATTAGCAGAATAACAATGCTCTCGTAGAATAAAAGAGGTTTAGGTCTGAAAAAAAAGAATCGAATGGTGCGAGACACCAATCTATCCTCCCAGTATAACATATTATGTTTGTAAGAAATAAAACTTAGAGAAGTGCATATTTCTGAAATTTGCGGCCGTAATTTTGACTCTTGAAAGGCTAAAAACTCCATAAGAGCCTTTGGTGATATCCTGACATGTTGGAACTCAATTTTTATATCAGACGATCTCTTTTTTAAGAGCACATTCTCACTATCGACTACACACAGCCTCCACCCTAAAGGAGACTACCAAACCAGCTTCTAAGTAATATTTATGGGCCGAACAACTCCAAGCTCTGTCAAAGCTTCCTCCAGAAACTATAATATATCAGAAACACTTGGAATGGTCCATAGGTTATCATCGGAGATTTCAACCTTATCCATTTTATCTTTGAAAGAAATGGACTGACAAAAAATAGTACAATGTCATCAGACCTCAACAGACTGATCCATGACTTACATCTTATTGAGACTAAGCTCAACTAATTTAAATATACTTGGTCTAACCACAGAGATAACTCTACCCTGGTTAAACTTGATAGATGCTTAACATCGATGGATTAGGCTACAGCTTTTTCCTACTACATCCTACAACCTCTAGCAAAGATAATCTCTGATTATCGCCCCCTACTTCTGGAGATTCAAATGCAAAAGAAAAGCGGTAAAATATTTTGATTCGAAGACTTCTGGTTCACCATAAATGTTTTCAAAGAGCTAGTTGTCAACTTGTGGAAAGAGGCCCCATCGGCAATGGATGCTGCCCAAAACTTGGTCATAAAACTTTGGTTCTTACAAGGAGGTGAATGGTAATATGATTAGAAAAAAGGAAGCCATTAAATTCAAAATCCAACAATTCAATAGTAAGGAAGAAAGTGCACCTCTCCATTCAACAGAGTCAGAAGAAAAAAATCAATTAAAAAGGCAACTTCATGATATTCTAACTCAAGAGAAAATTATTTGGAAGCAAAGATCTCATGTCTCCTGGCTGAAGCATGGTGATCAAAATATGAAATGTTTTCATATCATGGCAATGGCAAGGACAAGAAAGAACTCAATCACATATCTTGAACACTAATGACAGGTAACTAATGATCCCAAGCTTATAAAAAAGGCATTCTTTGATTACTTTGCTAATCTCCTAGGAACATCAATGAAGAATGGAATGAATATTGGTTGGAGGAAGATTTACCAAGATGATAACTTCGACCTCAGTAGCTTAGAGAAGCCATTTCCAGAACAAGAGATCAAGGAAGCAATATTTGAATTACCCAAAAATAAATCCTCTGGACTGGATGGTTTTCCATCTTCTTTCTTTCAAAAGTTTTGGTTCATCATCAAAAATGATTTGTATAGACTTTTCAATATAATACACTCAAATTTTACTGATCTAGATAGGCTCAACTACACTCATATGATTTTGATCTCAAAGAAAAATTATTGTCAATCAGTCAGGGACTTTAGATCAATAATTTTAATCAATGGAGTGATGAAAATTGTGTCGAAACTCTTTACCAAGAGGCTTTCTAAATACATTCTTTCCCTCATTTCAGATTTTCAATCTACTTTTATACAAGGAAGACAAATTACCGATTATTTTGCCTTGCCCTCAAGGCTAATCAGCTACTGAAGAAATCTAAATATAAAGGAATTATTTTGAAGCTAGACTTTGAAAAAGCATTTGATAACTTATGATGGGATTTTCTTCTCACTTTACTCAAAGAAAGAGATTTTGATTCCAAATAGTACTCCTGGATCATAGGCATTCTTCAAACAAGCAAGATTGCTTCTATAGTCAATGGGGAACCTCTGCATTGGATCAAGGCTAGAAAGGGTCTTAAACAAGAAGATACCCTCTCCCCTTTCCTCTTCATCCTTGCCTCTGATATATTTTCATATCCTCAAAATAGTAGCCTCTAATAAACTTATTGTAGGGCTTGAAACCCTTCAAATCTCCGACAACACCCACTACATCTAGTACGCTGATGATACACTTATCCTCAGTGATGCATTCATGGTACACATCTGCAACATCAAATTCATCCTCTACTCCTACGAACTTATTATTGGTTTGAAGATTAACTGTAATACCCTAACCCAATTTTACTCAGCCCATTTCGAATAGGACCCAACAAGGCCCTTTGCACAGATTTTGAAGCATCAAAAAAAAAAGAAAGAAACAACAGGAAGAAGACTCCCGACAGGACTCTCCATAAGAGAAGGACTCCTCCATAAGAGAAGGCCCTCATTCCCTCCCTTCTGTGAGCATCCACTGCCAAGAAGATGTCGAGATCTCTCTGTCCCTCGTTAATTTTTCTCTCATTTTTCTTTTATTGATTTCGAATGAATCTCTTCATGTCAATGGAATCTGAGCCAAATACCGTCGGATAAAGAGGTAAAATCCTCTAATCTAGAGGTTAATTTATTTTGCCATCTTCCTCAACCTTTAAATCTCAATTTTTGATCGGCAATCGCTGGATTTCTTTTGAGAAAAATTGTCCCCTGTTTCGGGTTGTTTCCATCTCTCTTTCTTTTTGATTTTTCGGCGCTAGTGGTCACCGCCGACCGTCGGTCTGGATTTCTTGGGCTATGCCATCACAGCCCCGACAGCCACTGGCCACCCCCACATCGGATGGGGCTTCTGATCCAAAGAACAAAAGGGGGACCATGGTCCCCTATTCTGTTTAAATGAAGGAAGAAAGAGAAAAGAAAAAAAAAAAAATAAAGGAAAGAAAAAAAAAGAGAAAGAAAGAAAAAAAAGAAATAGACTCTCTCTTATGTCTTCTCTCTTTCCTCTCTTTCTCTCTCCACTTTCTCTCACTAAAATTTTCTCTCTCTAGATTATTTCTCTCTCCTAAGATTTTTTAGAATTATGAGAAGAGTGATGATGAGTTTGAATAATTCTAGTGAAAGTATCCTGATTCGTAGTCGTCGGGCAGTATGCCAGCATCTTGATCAGACTATGAAGCATTAGATTTGATCATTCATGATTTTATTTTGGATCATCTGTATAATGTTTTGACCATAACTTGATTAGATTATTTTGACTGGACCAATTGAGATGTTGAACTATGTCACCTAATCAATTCAAATTGTATCTTATGAATTCTCTCCTCTGATTTTGTCTCTCTACTTGATTTATGAACTTAATAAAGGAATCTCGATCCTATCATTTTAAAAATCTAATTTGGTATGTAGCCAAACTTTGGACCATCTATTTTTAATTGGATTTTGACAAGATAAAATTAGATGACCAGATCAATCTGGACTATAGGATGCGGGTATCCATTAGTTTTATCTTTCTTAATTATTCATATCTTTTTTAATTATTGAATTTAATCCTGTATAGGGTTGTAGATATTTGATCATGGGATATCACAATATGATCTATGAACAAAAAAATTTAAAAATTTTTTTGAGAATTATGTAGATTTATTGAAATACATATGAGGTAAGTAATGTTTTATTTTTTTTAAATTTATCGATAAATTATAATATATTTTTTTAATATGATTTATGAAATGATATATGAATTGAATGAATGATATTTTGTTATAAAAAATATCTTATTTTAAAATATTATAATGAAGCATGATTGAATATATTGATTTCATTATACATTATGCTAATTGATTTTGATACTACATGATTATATATTTTTTTATCAAATTAGAATAAGTAATATGATTTATGAAGAATTTTGATATAAAAAATATGAACCGACAATCTGACTATATAAAAGACCCCATCAATGATGGTAAATATATTGACAATTGATTTATCCTGAAGATTTATATCACCAGTGAGACTATGATATGTTGCCAACGAGATCAGTGGTTCCAAAAGATTTTACTGTCAGATGATTCGCAGCTCACCGTAAGATAATACGCGGTATTATGATCCTATCATAAGAAAAATATAGTCATAGCTCATGATTGATGAAAAAATTTAAGAATAAAAAAAATTAAAATCTTGAAAAAAATTAAATTTTTGAAAAAGAAATAAATTTAGCATGAACTATATTGTATAATTGAAATTGATTTCAAATTGATAAACTCTATATGCTTATTTTCTATAAATGATTACTTACTTTAATGCCTGATGAAATCTATTGAAAGTGATCATTTCTTATCGGATTATCTAGTTCATTACCTTCTATTTTATTATTTTTGTAGATATTGAGAAATTAAGAGGATATAAGATATGAATGAAAAAGTGATTAGAAGCAGAACCTTCATACTTTTATTTTAGATTAGAAGTCTTATTAAATTTCATGTAAGGTCTATTGAATATTGTTGAATTTATTGAAATATTAAACTTAAAATTTAGATTGTTATATTTCTTATTTAAATTATTGACTAATTATTCCATTATTGTATTATGATAGCATGATAAGATACCTTTCATACTTGTGGAGAGAGTTTTCTATGAGTATGCGGCGGTTGCCATGACTTTCGGCTCATAATCTCGATCAGGGACATAACAATTAAAGTGATATCAAAGCATTAGTGGATGAATTAAGATGTGTAAAATCAAATATAGAATGAGTGTAAGTGGATAGACATTAGGGAATTGTGGTGCAGATCTATAATGATTATAGTATGAGAAATTTTTATAATTTTTAGTTAAATATTGAGATTATGTATAAAAAGACCACAAGAGATTATGACACATAGAATTTAAAATATGATGGACAATCTAAATATCATATTATGATTTGTTGGATTTGATCCAAAGTAATTGCATGATGATTGATTTTGAAATTTTATTGTGTAATACTATTATTAAATCGATCATTAATTTGTTTAAATGAATTGCAAGCTCAAAAATTTGATTTGGCAGAATACTGTAATGTTGTTCTTGATTTTGAAATCAATTATTGGCAAGGTAAAGATTCATTAATAATATGTTATTCCATATTGGGCTAAGAATATCTTTTATGATATTTGATTGGAATAATTTTTTTTGAAGTTTATATCAGAATGTTGATCATATATGAAGCTTGCATATAGAAACAAACATATAGTTATGGATATTGTAAAGAAGTCTATTTGTTATTGAAGAAATTAATTCTGAGATTGTAGATATTTATTTGGTGGAGTCTTGGATTAGTATCTTTGGATCTAAATGATAGATCTTACTTTTATCTATTGAAGATTATATCATATATATGAAACTTCAATTTAAGAATTATATATCTAAGTTGATCAAGAGATCTTCTACCATTATTTTCATTATTGTTGAGATTTCAAGTGAAATCCTTGATTCTGTATTTAGATCAAGATAAAAGATTATATTTATAGCTATTCAAGATTTTAGGATAACTATGAAATTGCAATTCAAAATTTTGAATTGAGGAACTGATCTGGAGTTCTTTGATATTCTTATTGAGATCTTTGACAAAATCTGACATTATATAGAGATTTGATTTTAAGAGACTTGCATGATTGTTATGAAAGATTTTGATAGATGTTAAAGATCTCGATAAAGAAAAATTCTAGAAGAGATGATTGAGTTCGTTCTATTTATATGTTTCAATTTAAGTCCTAACTTGATAGAGTATCAAAAGATTTTTCTTATTGATCTTATTTATAAGATTTTTATTTGAAATTGTCACATTGAATTGACAAGAGAATTAAAATTTGATTCATATTGAATTATAGTAAACTTATATGATGGTTTTAGGATGTCAATTGACTTAAAGATTGATTTAGATAAATATGCTCGATGCGTATTAGGGATGAGACTGAAAATTTTTTTAATCTACTTAAAAGTTAAATTTTGAATCTTCTCAATATGAAATAATATTTTGTTGAAAGTTATTACATCCTATAAACTTTTGATAGTTTCGATTAGAGTGCGTAGTGGAAGTATGATGACCTAAATTATTTGAGCTAGTCAACAATATTGATCCTTTAAGTTACGAATTTATAATAGAAGATATGATTTGATATCCCTTATAGAAAAAGATCGTCACTAATGGAAAGGACAATATTTTGATTCTAGATAATCTGGTGTCACTATGTGTTTTTCACAAGTCGGTCTCTTCTTTACTATGTTAAAAAAAAATTTAGTATCTTGAATCTTGGATGAGTGGATCATTAATTCTTGATCTTAGACTTAAAATATTTGAAGCTTATACTTTTTTATCTTTTAAAAAAAATGAGATTGTTTATCGATCCTTGATTTTGATCTTAGATTTTTATACTCAAATGTTTATCTACGGAGAGTATAGTAAAATTTATTTATAATCTTGTGATAAATTGATCAAATCATAAGAAGTTAAAAATTTTTGGTGAAAAATTTGATATCCTTATCTAGAATTGAGAGACTAATTTTGATAATCAGAAATAATGATTTTGATTCTAATCAATATTGGTGATATTGATCTTTTTCTTATGAAATGATTTAATGATGAAGTTGCATCGAAAATTAAAATATCAAAAGTTCGAGGATGAGATTAAAATAGTGAATCTCCAACTTTTGAAAGCATGAATGAAAAAAAATATTTTTGAATTTCGATTGATTGGGATGTCACCGTATGATTCATATAAGCATGTTATCCTATCTTATGATGGGTTGATTAATTAAGAGCGGTTGATATTTTGATGAGAAAAAAAATTAAAATTTTTATTCAAGAATTAAGATATTGATTTTCTTCTATTTACAAGAGATGGGTTTGATTTTGATGATCTATAAGAAGAATCAAGTTATGAGGTATTGAACCTTATTCTTATAGGAAATGAGATCATGATTATGGAACTTTAAAGTTTGAAAATCTTTGATAGAAAATTTTGGGATGAAATTTTATTTTAGGAGGGAAGAATGTAATATCCTAACCCAATTTCACTCAGCCCATTTCGAATAGGACCCAACAAGGCTCTTTACACAGATTTTGAAGCATCAAGAAAAAAAGGAGGAAGAAACAACAGAAAGAAGACTCCCGACGGGAGTCCTCTTCTCTGATGAAAGGGAGTTTGAACCAAACTCTAGGGCTCCTCTATAAGAGGAGACCCTCATTCCCTTCCTTCCATGAGCATCCATCGCCAAGAAGACATCGAGATCTCTCTCTCCCTCATCGATTTTTCTCTCATTTTTTCTTTATTGATTTCGAATGAATCTCTTCATATCGATGGAATCTGAGCCAAATACCATCGGATAAAGAGGTAAGATCTTCTAATCTAGAAGTTAATTTATTTTGCCATCTTCCTCAACCGTTAAATCTTAATTTTCGATTGACAATCATCGGATTTCTTTTGAGAAAAATTATCTCCTATTTTGGGTTGTTTCTGCCCCTCTTTTTTTTTTGGTTTTTCGACGTCAGTGGTCACCGTCGACTGTTGGTCTGGGTTTCTTGGGCTACGCCATCACAGCCCGACAGCCACTGACCACCTCCATGCTGAACGGGGCTCCCGATCCAAAGAATGAAAAGGGGACCATGATCCTCTGTTCTGTTTAAATGAAGGAAGAAGAAGAAGAAGGAAGAAAGAGAAAAAAAAGAAAAGAAAGGAAAGAAAAAAAAAGAGAAAGAAAGAAAAGAAAAAAAAAGAAATAGACTCTCTCTTCGATCCTCTCTCTTTCCTCTTTTTCTCTCTAGTTTCTCTTTCCACTTTCTTTCTCTAAAATTTTTTCTCTAGATTATTTTTCTCTCCTAAGATTTTTTAAAATTATGAGAAGAGTGATGATGAGTTTGAATGATTCTAGTGAAAGCATCCTGATCCGTGGTCATCGGACAGTATGCCAGCATTTTGATCAGACTATGAACCACTAGATTTGATCATCCATAATTTTATTTTGAATCATATATATACTGGTTTAACCATAACTTGATTAGATTATTTTGATTGGATCAATCAAGATGTTGGACTATGTCACCTAATCAATTCGAATTATATCTTATGAATTCTCTTTCCTCTAATTTTCTCTCTCTACTTGATTTATGAACTCAATGAAGGAATCTCGATCCTATCATTTTGAAAATCTGATTTGGTATGATAGTCAAACTTTGGACCATCTACGTCCTAATTGGATTTTGATCAGATGAAATTAAATGACCAAACCAATCGGGACTATAGGATGCGGGTATCCATCAATTCTATCTTTTTTAATTATTTATATCCTTTCTAATTATTAGATTTGATCCTGAAGGATTGTGAATGTTTGATCATGGGATATCGCGATATGATCTATGAACAAAAGATTTTATAAAAAAAAAATAGAATTATGTAGATTTATTGGAATGTATATGAGATAAGTAATGCTTCACTTTTTTTAGATTTATCGACATATGATAATATATTTTTCTAACATAATTTATAAAATAATGCATGAATTGGATGAATGATATTTTGTTATGAAAAATATCTTATTTTGAAATATTATAATGAAGCATGATTGAACATATTAATTTCATTATGTATTGTTTTAATTGATTTCGATACCACATAATTATATATTTTTTTATCGAATTAGAATAAGAAACATAATTTATGAAGAATTTTGATATGAGAATAATATGAACTGACAACATGACTATGTAAAGGATCCCATTAATGGGGGCAAATACGTTGATAATTGATTTATCCTGAAGGTTTATATCGTCAGTAAGACCAGTGACATGTCATCAGTAAAATCAATGACAAATCGCTAGCGAGATCAGCGATTTCAAAAGACTTTACTGTCAAATGATTCGCAGCTCACTGCAAGATGATATGCGGTATTATGACCTACCACAGAAAAAATATGGTTATAGCTCATGGTTGATGAAAAGAACTTAAAAATGAAAAAAATAAAATATCGAAAGAAATTCGAACTTTCAAAAAAAAAATAAATTTGGCATAAACTATATTACATAATTAAAATTAATTTTGAATTGATAAACTCTATATGCTTATTTTCTATAAATGATTATTTACTTTAATGCCTAACAAAATTTATTGAAAATGATCATTTCTTACTGGGCTGTCTAGCTCATTACCTCCTATTTTATTATTTTTACAGATGTTAAGAAATTAAGAGGATATAAGATATGAATAAAAAAATGATTAGAAGCAAAACATCCATACTTTTATTTTAGATGGAAAGTCTTATTGAATTTGATGTAAGGCCTATTGAACATTGTTGAATTTATTGAAATACTAAAGTTGAAATTTGGATTGCTATATTTTTAATTTAAATTATTGACTAATTATTTCACTGTTATATTATGATAGCATGATAAGATGCCTTGCATGCTTGTGAGAAGAGTTTCCTATGAATATACGATGGTTGCCATGACCTTTGGCTCATAATCTCAGGTCGGTGGCATGATATTAACTTTGAAAAAAGCTCCTTACTTGGCAGCGAACTACATGAGCATCACTGTTACTCTTTTGCAAAACTTCTCGACTGCTTTGTCTCCTACTTTCCAACAAATTATCTTGGCCTCCCACTTCACTTCTCTAGGCCGAAGGCATTTGACTGGGCTTTTCTCATTGAAAAGATTGATAAAAAAACTTCTTCTTGGAAGGGGAAGGTGCTAACAATCGGGGGATGTTGACTCTTATCAATACTGTGCTTAGCTCAATCCTAGCATATTGGATATCTTCTTTCATCCTCCCGCAAGAGGTGATTTACGAGATCGATAGAAAAAGAAGAGAGTTTTTGTGGAGAGTTGATAAATTATGCTATGGTATTCACTGCCTGGTAAACTAGAATAAGGTTTGCCGGCCTAAATATTTTTGGAGAATGGAAATCATCAATCTAAAAACCTTCAACCAATGCCTCTTGATAAAAAGATGGTGCAGACCATACAAAACCTTGGTAAAGACTGATTTTAAATCTGTATTTCAATGGCAAGCCACCTAGTAGCTTAGAATCTGATAGAAGCACATATGCATCTATAGTATGGAAGAACATCATAAATTTCAGAGACTTCTTCAATTAAAGCTGTCGTTTTAAGGTGGGCAATGGCACAGCTATCTTCTTTTGGAGGGATCAATGGTTAGCTGACTCCCCACTGAAAGATCTCTTTCCAGACCTCCATATGCTCATGTGGGAATAAGGCATCTCAATAGCAAATTTCTGTAGCAGTGATGATAAGAGAACTTTTTTCTGAGAAACTCTTGATAGATTTGGTGAAGCCCGACTTGCTTATCTTATAAGCTTACTTACTGAGGTCAATATAGCAAGCAACCTAGACAAACCAATTTAAAAATGGGATAGAAAGGGAAAGTTCGCAATAAGAAGTTGTTACAACCTGCTCTCTCATGGCAGCATAACATCTTACTTCTTAACTATTATCTGGGCAACACCTCTTCCAACCAAAGTAAAGATCTTCTGCTTGCTTCTCTTAGATAACAAACTACTGACCATTAAGAATCTTGAAAGAAGACAGATAAGAATACAGACTAAATGCTCTCTTTGTGCAAATCAAGAAAAAACAACCAATCATCTGTTTATCTTCGGCTCATTCACTAAACAAATTTGAGATCATATTGCATACAAACTAAATATTTAGTTTATCTCCAACACAATAGGCCATTTATGGAGAGAGCAAAGGCAATCACTCCCTAATCAAATATCACCAAAAGCTTAGGATCTCATTGTGGGGACTCTTTGTTGGACATTATGGATGGAGAGAAATAGAAGAATATTTCATTTTGAAGCCTTTTTTCCTAGTGCCACATATAACAAATTCATTTCTTCCACACATGAGTGGTTGCTTTGTGGCTCAGATAAGCATAAAGACTCAACCCTTACAGTCTTAACATTGCTGAAAAGCAAAGGCAACAACTGATATACATATGCTGTTACTCTGAGCAAAAGAAAGATAGGCCCAAAATTGATACTTTCGCCTATTTTTTCCTCACTCTACATGAGAACCACTACGTATCATCTCTTGCACAACTTTTGATGTAGCATAATTTTTGATAACTTATAGACCTTGGACTTTTGATGAGAAAGAGTCTGCCTGGTGTTTAATGTATTAAATCAAAGTCATAGCATAATAACCTCACCTGTACACCTCCCTTTATAATAAAGCTCACAGGTGGTCTTCACCGGCCAATTAATCAATATATATATATATAAAAAATAATATATATATATATATATATGATTTTGTCAAAAACTTTATTGAATTGGGTCCAATTTTATCAAAGATTCGAATTATCTTTCATAAAATACTTATTCTTTGTCATTCATCTGCCGGCACAAATCTCAGAGCCTTCATTTTATATCATTTATCGACTTACATCTTAATGCACCTCATCTTTTATCATTCATTTACTAGCACAGATCTTAAAGTGCTATAGTGTCAATCATCCATTAGCATGCATCGATCTTAGAGGACTTCATTATTTGCCATCTATCCACTTGCATGGATCGCAAAGCACTTTGTCTATGATCCATTTGCTTACAAAAATCTTAAAGTACTTCATCAGTGTCTATTTGTCTATATAAATTTCAAAGTACTCCATCTATTGTTATTCATATGCTTGTGCAGATCTTAAAGTATTCTACCTTTTGTTATTTATATATTTGTATAAATCTTAAAATACTCCATCTTTTATTATTTATTTATTTATATGGATTTTAAAGCACTCCATCTTTCATTATCTATCCACTTGCATAGATATCAAAAGATAAAGTCATTCATTTACTAGCACAAATCTCAAAGTACTACTTTTCTCCTCTTTCTTTTAATTCTCGCCTAAATAAGAGTGCCTTGCTAAGTTATTTCATGAAGGGTGGTTATAAGATTTTATAAAAACTAAGCCATCAGATGACCCTAATGTGATAATATTTTCTAGCGAAGATGGACAGCTCCATATTGCAACAATTTTAAAGTTTTGGAGTCCAATTAATACTTTTTAAATTTTTGAGGTCTAAGTATAAATGAACCAAATCGAGAGGGTTGTCTTTGTAATCTTTCCAAAAAAATATTTACAAAGAATTATGGGAATAAAATAATAGTGGAAGAAAAAATTTAGAAGAGAAATAAAGTTACTCAAAGAAAAATAAAAAGCCAAAATAATGAGTTGGCTCCTTCTCAAGATGCCTAAACATAAAAGAATTAGCTTCTAATAACTTTCTTCCCCTACTTATAAAACCATACTTTCTATTTCATTAAAAGACAAAAGCTTCACTATCCCACTCCAACTAAAAAATAAATTCAAATAAATTAAGCTTAAGACTCAACCTAACTTAAGATGGATCTGAATCCCAAAATCATTAAAACCAATAATCAAGTAAATAGGAATCCTAATAGGATTAGAATTTGTTAATGAATTTTAATACTCCCTCTTATTGTAAAATTCATCTGATAATGTTGAATTTGTAGATATTGCAAATGCTACAATAGCTTTTACTATTATTGCCATAGTAATAGCAACTTGCAGTAACTTATACCGCTAATAATTGACTAATGAAACTTCTTTATGGGCTCGAGCAATAACTCCTTTGCTAGCTCGTTCTTTCCAATGTTTATGTCAAAATTGTTGATGTCCTATTTTCCATAAGTATCGACTCTATGATCATGATGCCAAAATTCTATCAAGTATCTAGCTTATCCAAATGAATATTAAGTTACTAGTTATAATCATTATTGCCAAACAGAGCACCAACCACTGCTTGCGAATAAATATAATCAATAATAAAACTTTGATCATATTTACATGCCTTTACTTTGTATTGTTCTATATATCGACATATAAATTTCTTCTTGTGAACATCGAATCATCTCTTATATGAAGTCTTTCGATAGCTCAAACTTTGAAATAGTTTCAAAATTAACTAATGTACCACATTCTCGAATCCCAAGGCACCACATGAATTATCTATACAAAGTGTATTTTTATTTTGCTTAACCTTTGAAGCTTTTTCGAAATTAGTTAGATCTTCATTCTCATGACTAACTAAATCTCTATCAAAAATATCCATATCTTGGATAACTTCAACATAAGGATCTTTGATATAATTTGATTTCTTAACATAAATTTTTATGATTGGATTAATTATAATATCTTTTGACTCTTTTTGAGCAACAATAAAACTAACTGATTATTCAATCATAATCTTTTCTAAACTTAATTCGATATCCATATGATTAGACTCCTTTTGCTTCAGATCTTCTCCCTAACTTGAATGATCTTTGAGTCACTATAAGAAAAATGAGTACCAGCGATGGTAGATCAGCCATCGCTAATAAATATTTTTACCGATGACAATTAGCGATGGTGATTTTACCATCACTAATAATTTTTTTTTATTTTTTTAAAAATTAATAGTGATAGATTATTAATTATTAGCGATGGTATTTCCTTGTTGCTAATAAAAAGTATTTTTTAACATTATTAGCCATCAGAAAAAAAAAATTATTTATTAAAATTATTAACAATGGTGAAAAATATTGGCGACAGCACTATTAGCAATGGTGTGTCCATTATAAAAAATTAAAAAAAAATTATTTATGAAAAATATTAGAGATGGCAAATGCCGTCGCTAATAATTAATAACGACGGAACTATTAGCGATGGAACGTCCGTTGTAAAAAGAAAAAAAATTTTATTTTTTTTGAATATGATATAATTTTAAAATTTAAAGTCTATCTTTACTATTTATGATCTAAATAATTATCGTTAGAGTATTATCACAAAAGACCACCTCGATCCAATGGTCCTGCGTATGTCGATCATTAAAATTTGATTTTGATGGTCACAAACGATCAGATGATGATCTGATAGATAGAGACTATCGATGAATCTAAAAATTTACAATGATGATCTCGATGATATTTGAAGCATATTATCAAAATTTTACTTCAATTGGATATCATTATCATGGTTAATTTAGCACGAGATGATTTGAATCGTTAAATGAAAATCGAGTGATTAAAAGGCCAAATAGTATCCAATTATAATAAAATTTTTTAGATAAATGATCTTGTTGCCCAGCTATGCAACCCAAGAGGGGGGGTGAATTGGGTTTCTAAAAATTTTAAGCTTAACTAATGACTTATGAGAAATGTTTGACAAAGCTAAATAGATAGAGTGAGTAGAATTAATTCAAGGCTAATAGCAAGAGCAAGAATGCAAGAAAATAATGAAGAGATAAAGAAGAGCAATTAGACACACACCAAACATAAGAATTTATAGTGGTTCGGTGCCAACCTTGCACCTACATCCACTCCCCAAGCTCCTACTTGAGAATTTCAATCCACTAATCTTGTATTCAACCTGAATACAAACATCGAAACTCGACTCTAGCTATCCCAAGCTAGACCACTTGTTTTTCGGGTACAAATCGACCCAATACACTCCGATTCTAGGTTCGGATCAACCTTCCCTTATTTTGGAATCCCTCCAAAATAAAACCAATCACTCAAACTGAGTATAACAATTTATAGTACAATTAAGCACAAAGAAAGCTTCTTCAATGAGCGAATATAACTTTAAATATACTTTACTTAAGAGAAGAAGACCCTTTTTGGATTTCCTCAAGGTGGATGGAGACTTGATTGTGCACTTGAGGAGTTGGTGAGCTTGGATTGAAGGCTTCTTGAAAGCTTTGAATGAGCTCTTGCTTAGGGCTGAAAAGTTGGCTTGAAATTCTTTTTTCAAAATCTCTCTTCTTGGATGCTCTCTTTGATTCCCATCTTTTTGTTCCTTTTATAGCTTTAAGAAATAGAGAAATCATTTTAGACTGGAAAAGAGCCGTTAGACTGCATTAAATGAGCATTAAAAGTATTTAAAACGGATTAAAAACTAGCCGTTGTAGAAAAATCCCATCACAGGGGTCGACTCATGAGTCGACTCATGCCTGAGGTCGACTCATGGGTCGACCTCTGTGAAAAATCGTCACAGAAGTGAACGGGATCCATGGTTCTGTAAAACTGGCAAAAAGACCCGCAGAGGTCGACTCATGAGTCGACTCATGCCTTGGGGGTCGACTCATGGGTCGACTCACAGGTTTTACCAAGTCTGTGCCGGCCAGAAAAATCAGCGTGCCAGTCATCTCATGTGCTATGAGTCGACTCATGGGTCGACTCATGATTTTCAATCATGCATATCTTTTAAAATACAAGTCCAAAATCAATAAAATTTTCACCATTGGATCACAAATCTTTTGTTCTATCATTTGATACTATCAAATCAGGGTTTTGGTAAAATTACAATTTTTTCCCTGAAGAGCAATAAGGCTTTTTCAAGTGAGAAAATATTGGTACCCCTTCAACTACTTTGTAATCATCAAAATCAATCTAAGGAGCAACAATCTCCCTCTTTTTGATGATGACAAAATATTTGAACAAAAGCATTTATATGAATTAATGATCATGAATTTCAAAGGAATGAAATGCATTATAGGCAGTTTGAAGATAAACAGGAGATTTACTACCAACTTATAAGTGCATTTGCTTGAAAAGAAGATTGATTCTTTTGGCATGTGATACATATGCCTATTTGCATAAATAATTTACATATTACTTAATGATTTGAAAATTTGCTCATTTGATTATGTGATTTTGGTATCAGAGTAGAAAATTTATTTTTATTTTCAGAGCAAAGCAGAATTTACCTTATGATTTGAGAATTGCGTGTTTGAAAATATCTCATTTGTTCATTTGCTTGTTTTGCAAATTTCTTAGCATCTTGAAAATTTGCTCATTCTCATTTGATTATTTAGTTTTAGTATCAGAGCAAGTTGCATCTTGAAAATTTGCTCATTCTCATTTGATTATTTAGTTTTAGTATCAGAGCAAGTTTAACAATTAAGTGTATTATTGCATGTCTAAGAATTAATTGTAAAGTATATCAGAGCATGTCAAATTTTAAGATGTATCAGAGCATGTCTAATTTTAAAGCATATCAGAGCATGTCTAAGAAGTAATTTTAAAGGTTGCTCATTTGCTTTGCTTAGCAATTGGTATCAGAGCAATTCATTCATTTTGTTAGCAATCTTGTTAATTTCTCCCAATTCACTCATTTTATTATTAAGTTTTGTATTTATCTCTCTTATTTATCTCTCTTTTGATACTTTTGCTTAGCAATTCACTCATTGTATTTTTAAGTCATTTAATAATCTTGCTTTTGATACTTTTCTTTAATTTCTCCCCTTTTTGACATCATCAAACATTGTTAACTCCCCCTCTTTTTTTGAATACATTCTCTCTTTAGTGTTTCTTCAAACTTCTTGTGCTAATCATTAATGTTTACTCCCCCTGAATACAGCAATCATAAAACAAAATATGCCATTGAGTACCATAGATATGAATTAGCAACAAGAGATGATTGATACCATTACAAAGAGTAGATATATAATTAAAAGATGATTAAAACCATAGTTGTTTCAATACATATTTCATAATATAAAAGTCAATTAGTTAACATCATTACATGGCCTAAAAGACAGATCCTAGAAAGAACAACAGACATGACTAACAACAAGGATCTAGTAGAACACATGACTCTATGGATCAGAATCAGATGTATCAGAGATGGGGTGGGGAGATGATGGATCACGACCAAGAGCTCGTCCTCTACCCCGTCTGCCTCTGCCACGAGTGGAGGTGCTGGCACGAGTAGGTGGGCGAGATGATTGAAGGCTGAG